>NC_041400.2:83937612-83992612 GCF_900747795.2 Erpetoichthys calabaricus
CATTTAGCTGGATTTGAGCAGACAGTATGTCTCTGAGCACCTCAGAATTCATTCGGCTGCTTATGTCCTGTGTCACATCATCAATAAACACTAGTGTCCCAGTGCCACTGGCAGCCATGCACGCCCAAGCCATCACACTGCCTCCACCATGTTTTACAGATGATGTGGTATGCTTTCGATAATGAGCTGTTCCACACCTTCTCCATACTTTTTTCTTGCCATCATTCTGGTAGAGGTTGATCTTGGTTTCATCTGTCTAAAGAATGTTTTTCAAGAACTGTGCTGACTTTTTTAGATGTTCTTTAGCAAAGTCCAATCTAGCCTTTCTATTCTTGAGGCTTATGAGTGGCTTGCACGTTGCAGTGCACCCTCTGTGTTTACTTTCATGCAGTCTTCTCTTTATGGTAGACTTGGATATCGATACGCCTACCCCCTGGAGAGTTTTGTTCACTTGGTTGGCTGTTGTGAAGGGGTTTCTCTTCACCATGGAAATGATTCTGCGATCATCCACCACTGTTGTCTTCCGTGTACGTCCAGGTCTTTTTGCGTTGCTGAGTTCACCAGTGCTTGCTTTCTTTCTCAGGATGTACCAAACTGTAGATTTTGCCACTAGTAATATTGTAGCAATGTCTCGGATGGGTTTTTTCTGTTTTCGCAGCTTAAGGATGGCTTCTTTCACCTGCATGGAGAGCTCCTTTGACCGCATGTTGTCTGTTCACAGCAAAATCTTCCACATGCAAGCACCACACCTCAAATCAACTCCAGGCCTTTTATCTACTTAATTGATAATGACGGACTTGCCGACACCTGCCCATGAAATAGCCTTTGACTCAATTGTCCAATTACTTTGAGCCCCTGAAAGAAGGGAATGTGTTAAAAAAATGCTTTAGTTGCCTCACATTTTTATGCAATCGTTTTGTTCACCCCACTGAATTAAAGCTGAAAGTCTCCACTTCAACTGCATCGGAGTTGTTTCATTTAAAATTCATTGTGGTAATGTACAGAACCAAAATTAGAAAAAAGGTGTCTCTGTCCAAATATTTATGGACCTAACTGTAAAGCCTAGCATATGCGGTCATCAGAGGTTTATAAATGCACAATGTGATCAAAACAGTGTAGCAGTTGAGGCCGCTATCGACCCCTTGAACCCTCAGGTACCACGCCAAACACCAGATAAAAGTCCAATACTTATTTATTTTATAATAATAAAGTGCACTAAGCACCCTCCACTCCACACTACTCATACAACTCAATAATCAAAACACAATGCTCAATCCTCCTCTCCCAGACACTTAGCCACCCTTCCTCCCAGCTCAACTCAGCGTCTGGGCTTTCCCAAAGTCCTTTTACATCCCCTGACCCGGAAGCGGTTCCAACCCTGCAGTCCATGATTCGTTATCCCTTCCAGGTCAGGTTAAAAGTCCTTTTCTTCATCCCGGAAGCACGTCGTTCCTTCCGGTCATGTGATCAGGACGCACTTCCGGGTTATAGGGCACGTAGCACTCCACAAACCTCCCTACAGCGGCTCCTGGTGGTCCCCATGGTATCCAGCAGTGCTGTTTATAAAAACTACAAGGTCCATAAGGCCCTGCTGGAACTTGGGGAATTTCCATGCTGCTAGGAGGGCTCCATCTGGCGGCCTGGAGGTGTTGGCCGGCCATCCCTCACAACAGATAGACTTACCATTAAGCCCATTTTGAGGGGATTTCACTCTACTAGTATGTACACTCTTTTAAAGCCTCCTCCACTGTCTCCACACGTAAAAGCCTATTTCCCAATTTATCTATTTTAGGCATTGCTGAATACACTCATGATTTGCCGAAATACACTGAAACTTAACAATTTTAGTTTTGCATATACTGTACTCTTTGCCAAACACTATGAAATATATTATGGTCACTAGAACTTAATAGTTCAATCACCTCAACCCTCTGAATACTAAATCTAAACAAGATTCCCGCTTGTTGATGTTTTAGCATACTATGTAAAAACATCATTGATTGTGTCTAAAAACTATTATAATCTACAATTTGAAAGATTAATTGGCCTTTCCATTTTCATTAATGAAGGTAGAAATGACATGCAAGATACAGTGTTAACTGGTGTTGAGTTTAGTAATTACATGAATGGGGACAATGGCATTGACTCTTTCAAAAAATCTAAGGCTTTATTAAAAAAACAAAGTGAAATAAATTCAGATTTATTTTCACATATACAATTAAACTTTTATCTGTATACTTTACCAAAAGGAAGCATGTTGCCATTTTCCATTGGCACATACAGTGCATCCGGAAAGTATTCACAGCGCATCACTTTTTCCACATTTTGTTATGTTACAGCTTTATTTCAAAATGGATTAAATTCATTTTTTTCCTCAGAATTCTACACACAACACCCCATAATGACAACGTGAAAAAAGTTTACTTGAGGCTTTAGCAAATTTATTAAAAGTAAAAAAACTGAGAAAGCACATGCACATAAGTATTCACAGCCTTGAAGCTCGAAATTCAGCTCAGGTGCATCCTGTTTCCCCTGATCATCCTTGAGATGTTTCTGCAACTTAATTGGAGTCCACCTGTGGTAAATTCAGTTGATTGGACATAATTTGGAAAGGCACACACCTGTCTATATAAGGTCCCACAGTTGACAGTTCATGTCAGAGCACAAACCAAGCATGAACTCAAAGGAATTGTCTGTAGACCTCCGAGACAGGATTGTCTCGAGGAACAAATCTGGGAAAGGTTACAGAAAAATTTCTGATGCTTTGAAGGTCCCAATGAGCACAGTGGCCTCCATCATCCGTAAGTGGAAGAAGTTCAAAACCACCAGGACTCATCCTAGAGCTGGCCGGCCATCTAAACTGAGCGATTGGGGGAGAAGGGCCTTAGTCAGGGAGGTGACCAAGAACCTGATGGTCACTCTGTCAGAGCTCCAGAGGTCCTCTGTGGAGAGAGGAGAACCTTCCAGAAGGACAACCATCTCTGCAGCAATCCACCAATCAGGCCTGTATGGTAAAGTGGCCAGACGGAAGCTACTCCTTAGTAAAAGGCACATGCCAGCCCACCTGGAGTTTGCCAAAAGGCACCTGAAGGACTCTCAGACCATGAGAAAGAAAATTCTCTGGTCTGATGAGACAAAGATTGAACTCTTTGGTGTGAATGCCAGGCGTCACGTTTGGAGGAAACCAGGCACTGCTCATCACCAGGCCAATACCCTACAGTGAAGCATGGTGGTGGCAGCATCATGCTGTGGGGATGTTTTTCAGCGGCAGGAACTGGGAGACTAGTCAGGATAAAGGGAAATATGACTGCAGCAATGTACAGAGATATTCTGGATGAAAACCTGCTCCAGAGCGCTCTTGACCTCAGATTGGGGCGACGGTTCATCTTTCAGCAGGACAAGGACCCTAAGCACACAGCCAAGATATCAAAGAAGTGGCTTCAGCACAACTCTGTGAATGTCCTTGAGTGGCCCAGCCAGAGCCCAGACTTGAATCCGATTGAACATCTCTGAAGCGATCTTAAAATGGCTGTGTACCGAAGCTTCCTATCCAACCTTATGGAGCTTGAGAAGTGCTGCAAAGAGGAATCGACAAAACTGGCCAAGGATAGGTGTGCCAAGCTTGTGGCATCATATTCAAAAAGACTTGAGGCTGTAATTGCTGCCAAAGGTGCATCGACAAAGTATTGAGCAAAGGCTGTGAATACTTATGTACATGTGATTTCTCAGTTTTTTTATTTTTAATAAATTTGCAAAAACCTCAAGTAAACTTTTTTCACATTGTCATTATGGGTTGTTGTGTGCAGAATTCTGAGGAAAAAAATGAATTTAATCCATTTTGGAATAAGGCTGTAACATAACAAAATGTAGAAAAAGTCATGCACTGTGAATACTTTCCGGATGCACTGTATTTCATCTACATAAGTTAGAGGTAGATAAAGCCCTCCACCCTGAACAAATCATAGGATTTCACTGAGATTACACTCTATACCAGGGGTTTCCAACATGTCGCTCGCAAGCAAGCTATCAGTAGCTCGCCAAAGGGTTAATGAATCCTACATAAATTTGCGGTGGGCTATCTTTCCAAAAAATCATATCACAATCCTTTTAACAGAAAATCACGATCCACAATCTGAATTGAAATCTATCTTTTCAATGTGGCATACACTTAAGAGAATATCCGGACTCAAACTCATCAAGACCTAAGTAACACTTTATTTTAAATATCAAACAAAGTTGAATTCAATTGTTCTCTCGTTCACTAGCTAACCTAAGGAGTTAAGGAACATGCCCCGAAGCTGGCGAGTGAGTGAGGAAGGCCCCTCCCCTCGGCCCATTGCGTGGATCTTGGATTTGCGCAAATAAATCTTTACCACATGCGATCTATGATACATAGCGAAATGGCAGAAGTCGCAAAATCAACCGGAATGTTCAAGCAAATTATAGAAAAAAAATGATATAAATCCGTTAAGTAGCTCTCTCGTGAAAAGCGGACAGACATACAGACAGACACTGGATTTTACATATTACTAGCAAAATACCCGCGCTTCGCAGCGGAGAAGTAGTGTGTTAAAGAGGTTATGAAAAAGAAAAGGAAACATTTTAAAAATAACGTAACATGATTGTCAATGTAATTGTGTTGTCATTGTTATGAGTGTTGCTGTCTTTTATATATATAATATACACACACACATAAACATATATATATATATATATATATATATATATCTACAAATACACATATCTACATATATATATATACATATACACATCCACATATATATACATATATATATATATATATACACATATCAACATATATATACACACATACATAAACACACACACACAATATATATATATATATATATATATATATATATATATATATATATATATATATATATACATACATATATACACAGACACAAATATTTACATATCTACAAATATACACATCTACATATATACAGTGGTGTGAAAAACTATTTGCCCCCTTCCTGATTTCTTATTCTTTTGCATGTTTGTCACACAAAATGTTTCTGATCATCAAACACATTTAATCATTAGTCAAATATAACACAAGTAAACACAAAATGCAGTTTTTAAATGATGGTTTTTATTATTTAGGGAGAAAAAAAATCCAAACCTACATGGCCCTGTGTGAAAAAGTAATTGCCCCCTTGTTAAAAAATAACCTGTGGTGTATCACACCCGAGTTCAATTTCCGTAGCCACCCCCAGGCCTGATTACTGCCACACCTGTTTCAATCAAGAAATCACTTAAATAGGAGCTGCCTGACACAGAGAAGTAGACCAAAAGCACCTCAAAAGCTAGACATCATGCCAAGATCCAAAGAAATTCAGGAACAAATGAGAACAGAAGTAATTGAGATCTATCAGTCTGGTAAAGGTTATAAAGCCATTTCTAAAGCTTTTGGACTCCAGCGAACCACAATGAGAGCCATTATCCACAAATGGCAAAAACATGGAACAGTGGTGAACCTTCCCAGGAGTGGCCGGCCGACCAAAATTACCCCAAGAGCGCAGAGAGGACTCATCCGAGAGGTCACAAAAGACCCCAGGACAACGTCTAAAGAACTGCAGGCCTCACTTGCCTCAATTAAGGTCAGTGTTCACGACTCCACCATAACAAAGAGACTGGGCAAAAACGGCCTGCATGGCAGATTTCCAAGACGCAAACCACTGTTAAGCAAAAAGAACATTAGGGCTCGTCTCAATTTTGCTAAGAAACATCTCAATGATTGCCAAGACTTTTGGGAAAATACCTTGTGGACTGATGAGTCAAAAGTTGAACTTTTTGGAAGGCAAATGTCCCGTTACATCTGGCGTAAAAGGAACACAGCATTTCAGAAAAAGAACATCATACCAACAGTAAAATATGGTGGTGGTAGTGTGATGGTCTGGGGTTGTTTTGCTGCTTCAGGACCTGGAAGGCTTGCTGTGATAGATGGAACCATGAATTCTACTGTCTACCAAAAAATCCTGAAGGAGAATGTCCGGCCATCTGTTCGTCAACTCAAGCTGAAGCGATCTTGGGTGCTGCAACAGGACAATGACCCAAAACACACCAGCAAATCCACCTCTGAATGGCTGAAGAAAAACAAAATGAAGACTTTGGAGTGGCCTAGTCAAAGTCCTGACCTGAATCCAATTGAGATGCTATGGCATGACCTTAAAAAGGCGGTTCATGCTAGAAAACCCTCAAATAAAGCTGAATTACAACAATTTTGCAAAGATGAGTGGGCCAAAATTCCTCCAGAGCGCTGTAACAGACTCATTGCAAGTTATCGCAAACGCCTGATTGCAGTTATTGCTGCGAAGGGTGGCCCAACCAGTTATTAGGTTCAGGGGGCAATTACTTTTTCACACAGGGCCATGTAGCTTTGGATTTTTTTTTCTCCCTAAATAATAAAAACCACCATTTACAAACTGCATTTTGTGTTTACTTGTGTTATATTTGACTAATGGTTAAATGTGTTTGATGATCAGAAACATTTTGTGTGACAAACATGCAAAAGAATAAGAAATCAGGAAGGGGGCAAATAGTTTTTCACACCACTGTACATATATATACATATCTACATATAGCAAAATACACGCGCTTCACAGCGGAGAAGCAGTGTGTTAAAGAGGTTATGTAACCATGTATATACATAAACATATATACATATATATATACATATCTACATATACACATCCACATATACATATATATATATACATACACAAATTTACATATCTACATTATTTATATATATATATATAGTACTAGGGTGTTGTACCGTGTTAGCCATTATGAATGTAGAGAAAAGCCAAGCAAAATGACACCTTTTATTGGCTAACTAGAAAGATTACAATATGCAAGCTTTCGAGGCAACTCAGGCCCCTTCTTCAGGCAAGATGTACATCTTGCCTGAAGAAGGGGCCTGAGTTGCCTCGAAAGCTTGCATATTGTAATCTTTCTAGTTAGCCAATAAAAGGTGTCATTTTGCTTGGCTTTTCTCTATATATATATATATATATATATATATATATATATATATATATATATATATATACACATTATTATATATACATACATTTATACATATATATACTGTATATATACATATCTACTTATTGGCTCCTGTATTTAGGATATAGCGGGTTGGATAATGGATGGATGGATCTGTATGCATAGCCCTATTTGCCCGTTTTCATTTTTTTTCTTTCTTCAGTAACTAGGGGGCTCTGCCCCCTGCTCGCTTCGCTCGCCAACCCCTGGTGTTGGGAATGAGAAAGAGCGTGATGTATGAATGAGATATAGAATAGTGTGAAGGTGTAGATGATGCAAGTTGAAAGCAAACAATAAAGTGTGTGGCACAGTGTAAAGGTTTATTGGAAAATTTCTTTGCACACGCCGTTTAAGTGCAAAAGGTAATTCCAGGTCAGAACTTGTAAGGTCAATGAAGATGGTTATTGTCGTGATCAGAGTCAAGTTTGTCAGAGCTTAGAAAGAGTTGTGTCTCTCCAGGAAGTAATGCAATGACTTGGGTATTTATGTTTTCCACATTAATATTTTTTGGACATAATATAGTGCGTTGTGTTAAAAGGGGCATTTGGTCTAATGAGATTGCTGTTCCAAATCTGTCTGTAACTAAGTCGGCGCAGATAAAGGCTTGAGGAATTGTAATAATATCTGGGAGAAGTCTATCTGTATTGGTGAGTGTACCCTCTCCCAGTTGTAATAACCAATTGTTATGATCTGGATGTGGACATCGCATGTTTTGTACTAACTGTATCTTTTGAAAGCAATGCCAATTGTCTGCGTATTTTAAGGTGCACTGAACAATAGCTGAGCGCATGGAATGTGGAACAATAGCTAAGCACTGTCTAAAATCTCCTCGTAATAAAAGTACCTTTCCTCCAAAGGGAAAATTATTATTCTTAAACGTTTGTAGAAGTTTATGAATGGTGTTGAGTAAGTGAGTGAATGCCATTGTACATTCATCAATAATTAACAGTTTTGCAAGACGGATGTCATGTGCAGTGCCACTGTTAATGTTCATAGTGGATATCGATTTGTAGGATCTAATGCAGTTCATAAAGATTTCACTTTCAGGTACATCGTTAGTTAGAAGCTTCTGTAGATATTCAGGATATGAATGTAAAGGAGGCAGTCTAATTTGACCATTTTGATAACAACGTGTAAATTCATTACTTGTATTGCCAGTTGTGGTGGGTTGGCACCCTGCCCAGGATTAGTTCCTGCCTTGTGCCCTGTGTTGGCTGGGATTGGCTACAGCAGACCCCCGTGACCCTGTGTTCGGATTCAGCGGGTTGGAAAATGGATGGATGGATGGATGTATTGCCAGTTGTTTCTTCAGGGAAGTTAAGTGAATGACAATGATTGCAAATGACATTCATTAATCCCAATGAATTTTCCTGAATAGTGGACTCATTATTGAACGCGTTGTCAGCCACCTTTACTTATTTTGTCCCTTCGCTGCCGTTTCTGTATGTCTGAGGCAGGAGGTGTTTCGTTTTGAATCCGTGCCTGTTTCGATGTAGCACTTTGAGACGCGTGCTGTATGCGTCTACGTTCAGTGTGTCTGTCAATATGCGCTCGTTTCTGATAATGTGTTAGTTGAGCTTTGCGTTTTTGGAGCCGAGACATTTTTTCTTCCGGAGGTTCAGAAGCGCGTTGTATGCGCCGCCGTGTATTTTGTTTTTCATGCGGGTTCGTGTGTTTGGTCCCGTTATCCGAGCCGTATCATTTTGTACCTGTGATCGTGTATTCATGACTTGTTTGTTCTTCAGCGTGAGAAATATGGATAAGTAATAAGGAGGATTGCACTCACTGTTAATATGGAGCCTTTTCTGCAGTTGAACGGTTAATAGTGCTTCAGTGTAAGGAGATCCACCTATGCTGCATAGTGTGAAGGTGTTGAGATGACGCATGTTTAATACGGACGGGCACTCACTGTTAATATGGAGCCTTTTCTGCGGTTGAACGGTTAATAGTGCCTCATTGTAATGAGATCCACCTATGCTGCATAGTGTGAATTGTGTTTGGTCCCGTTATCCGAGCCGTATCGTTTTGTACCCGTGATCGTGAATTTATGACTTGTTTGTTCTTGAGCGTGATACATATGGATAAGTAATAAGGAGGATCGCACTCACTGTTAATATGGAGCCTTTTCTGCGGTTGAACGGTTAATAGTGCCTTATTGTAATGAGATCCACCTATGCTGCATAGTGTGAACGTGTTGAGATGACGTATGTTTAATACGGACAGTTCATTTAGAAATGGGGCTTTGTGTGTAGATTTGTGCATATTTGCGTTGTTGATTTGTTTCAGGGTGCACCGTTCCAATGCGATGCAATATTTGTCCACATATGCGAAAGCAGTATGGGCCATTGCCTTTTGGTGGCCTGATATTTACTGCGGTAGATGCAAAAGCAAATGAACTATTGTAGGATCTAATGCAGTTCATAAAGTTTTTACTTTCAGGTACATCGTTAGTTAGAAGCTTCTGTAGATATTCAGGATATGAATGTAAAGGAGGCAGTCGAATCTGACCCTTTTGACAACAACGTGTAAATTCATCACTTGTATTGCCAGTTGTTTCTTCAGGGAAGTTAAGTGAATGACAATGATTGCAAATGACATTCATTAATCCCAATGAATTTTCCTCAATAGTGGACTCATTATTGAACGCGTTGTCAGCTAAGTGGCGCAATCGTTTAGCAGGTGTCTGCGGACGGTTCCTTTAGAAATGGGGCTTTGGGTGTCACTTCTTATTGATGTTAGTGTGTTTGTGGGTCTGAATCGTGAACGTTTCGTGTGCCATGTCCGTAGTCTGTCCCGTTTCGTCTCTAATGGGCTTGGTGTGGCGGTCACGGCTTCTTTTTTTTGGTGTGGTAGGAGCTTGTTGAATCCTCCTCTTTGTGTGCGTCCCGTTTCGTGTGCAATGGGATTCCTGCGGCGCTGTGTGCTTTGCCGGCGTCTGGGGGGGATGTTGCTTGAAGGGGGTGGTGGGATTGGTGGGGCGCAAGCGTCTTCTTTCTTTTTGTGTGCCAGGGGCTTGTTGAATCGTCCTCTTTATGTGTGTCCTGTCCGCTGCTTGTAGGGGGGTTTGCTTGGAGGTGGGTGTGGGATTTGTGGGGCGGGAGCGGCTTCTTTTTTTTTGTGTGCTAGTTTCGTGTGCAATGGCTTTCATGTGGCGCTGTGTGCGTCGCCTGCATTTGACTCCTTTTTTTCTGTGCTGACTCCTTTTTTCTGTGGTCGCAGCGCCTCATTTCTTTAACTCCTTTTTTCTGTGCTCACTCCTTTTTTCTGTGGTCGCGGCAGCCTCTCGTGGCGCCTCATTTCTTGGGGTGCCTGCGCAGTACGTCTTTTTGCGGCTACGGCCCATGGCCGGATGTCCCTGCGTCCATCCGGTTTAGCATTCTCGGTTTGTAATGTGGATATTTCAGTAAACCCGGAGCTTGTCAGTTCAAATAATTCTGGTACTGACACCACTGTGTGACCCTGAGGAAGTCACTTCACCTGCCTGTGCTGCAAAAAACAAAAGTAATGTAACAAATTGTACCTCAGATGTTGCAAGTTGCTGGAATAAAGGCATAAGTAAAATAGATAAATATGTATTATACACATAGGAACTATTCATTTATTTTCAGTTAAGTCATCTGCAGCAAACTTTTATAAATGAGGATTTCTCATTTTTAGATAGTGCAAACTGTTTCTTCTTCATTGACGTTTTCTCTTGGAGAGGTTTTTTCAATTCATTGAAAATTAAAGCAGCAGCTGCCAAAATATGTAGCTTTCTTATTAATTTTTCAACATTGTGTAAAATAAATTTATAAAGTAACATAAAAGGTTTAAATACTGGTTATCCTTTTACACTAAAATATTACTAAAGAGATACAAAAAAAGTAAAATGGATATGTTCTTTTTTTTTTTTAAGGAGATTAAATATTACTGAAGAAAGAAAAAAAACATAAAACAGCCAAATGGGGCTATGCATACGAACTTAAAAGGTTTAAATAAAACAGAAATATATATTTTATTTTTACTTGCTTAACTTGTGGAGGGTGTATCCTGTAGCAAAGCCCTAACTTTTTTCGTGAAAGCCCGTTTCAGTCAATAAGTCTTAAAAGAAGGTGTAAAGATATTGACAATAAGCTAAGCAAACCCAGGAAGACATGGAATCGTTTAAATCAAGTATCATTACATCTTCCTTTCATAAAGAGAAGTAAGGCAGTACTTATAAGCTTACATATTTATATATAGACATACATATATAGACATACATATATATATATATATATATATAGATATATATATATAGATATATATCTATATCTGAAGCCGTGCAAGCACACTCTTGAGAATGCAACGTATAGTTGTACAGAAGAAAAGCAATCTTGCCTCAAATAAATGGCAACCTTTTGTAGGTCTATGAACTTAATTTAAACTTTAGGTTTACACGGTGCTTTCTTCCCGAAGTACCTGCACTCATGAATATGTCTGTATGTGTCAGTCGGTCAAATCCACGTGCTTCGCACCGGCGAAGTACCGCTTTTAAATTTTTATTAAGAAGAAAATAAAACGTTTTTAAATTGAGGGAAAATATACTAATAACAGTTTGTTAAGGATCTGTTTTTTTGTGAAGCTGCCTTCACTCGAGTGATCACTTCGACCTGACTTGCTGGCCAACTATAAGCGTTACCTGGTAGGTAACCACCCATACAATCAGATTGTGAATCAGACTACGAATGCCGTGAATGTAATTACCCCGATCTACATGTTGTCAAATAAATGAACCACACGCCGTGGCGCAGAATGTAATTACCCCGATCTACATGTTGTCAAATAAACGAACCACACGCTGTGGCGCAATTTTAGGGGCTTTGCCTGTAGCGCTGACGTTCGAGGTTCAATTCCCGTAAGGGAGTGAAGTGTGTGGCTGGTTACCTACCAGGTAACGCTTAGGTTGGCCAGCAAGTGAGGTAACATCAGCCACGGTGCCTTCAGTTGTGAGAAGCAGATCATAGAATGATTGAAAATAGTTTACTGTCAAATAATGCAAAGAGTACGCGACACGTCTTTCCCCCTTATTCTTGGCTCATCAGGCGTACACACTCACTGCACTTGCTTACGGTAATCGAACCTCGGACGTCAGCGCTAGAGGGGCTTAGCAGCGGTGAAGTATTGCTTTTAAATTTTAATTAAGAAGAAAAGAAAACCTTTTTAAATTAAGTCTTAAAAAGAGGTGTAAAGATATTGACAATAAGCTGCGCAAACCCACCAAGACATGCAATCGTTTAAACCAAGGCACGAGTCGAAAAACACCATCCCATAATATTAGTTAACGATTAACACATTTCTATATGTATTGTAAGCATACAATACAACTGATAATATGTTGCGCTTATTTATCTGGTGTACCGACATTTTTGCGCGTTTAACGGCTGAAATCTAACGTGGTTTGTGCCCTTCAGAATGAAAACAGTTTGCATTTACGTTTTTAGTAAAAGGCGAGCTTTTAAGCCTGAGAAATCACCCCGTAAATGCACACGTTTAATTGCACATGTGTTAATATGTATGCTTACACAGTATTAAAAGACAGTGAACAACGTCATTTACCTTTGTTCCCGCGTTTGATAAAAGGCGAGCTTTTAAGCCTGAGAAATCACCCTGTAAATGCACACGTTTAATTGCACATGTGTTAATATGTATGCTTACACAGTATTAAAAGACACTCAAAAATTAACGTCATTTACCTTCGTTCCCGCGTTTGACTCGTGCTGTAAATCTCTTCCTTGTTTTTAGTTCACGTGATTACGTAGGAGGCGTGATGACGCGATACGTGACTCCGCCTCCTCCATTAGAGTATATGGACAAACAACAGGTTCCAGTTATGACCATTACGCGTAGAATTTCGAAATGAAACCTGCCTAACTTTTGTAAGTAAGCTGTAAGGAATGAGCCTGCCAAATTTCAGCCTTCCACCTACACGGGAAGTTCGAGAATTAGTGATGAGTTAATCAGTCAGTCAGTCAGTGAGGGCTTTGCCTTTTATTAATATGTATAGATATATTATTAAACCTTCAAAATAATGTGCAGTTAAAGTCTCAACAGCATTCTCAGAATTTCTGGAGCTTAGCAGAGCCAGATAACTATAAGAATCTTTACCAAGCAGCTCTGAAAATGTCTGCTTTGTTTGGGTCTACATACCTCTGTGAATCTGCCTTTTCTGACATGAGTGCCAAGAAATCAAAGTTCAGAACAAGACTGACAGATGAACATTTAAATGACTCCATAAGAGTGAACCTAAGTGGCTACACTCCACCATACACCTATCTTGTTGACTTCTTGCAGTGCCAGTCATCTGACTAACTAAAAAAAACATCACACATGCAACTGGACATGTGAATACTCTTGTGAAGTGAAAGTGACATGTAACAAAATGACAAAATCAATAAGGAATATTTATGTATTTGTAATTGCATTGTTTTATTTGACAGCATTCATGTTTTAATTCAATAGTGTGAGACACTAGAAAATGCATACAGACATATAAAATGCACTTGCAGGTGAATTAATTTTTTGTGATGTTTTAATGCAAAATGTTCAGGCAAAGCAAGTTTATTCAATTTGTTTGGGTTGAAATAAGCTATGAGAATAAACGTTAGAAAAAATTAGTAGGTCTCTGCCATTTTCATTTTGTAAAAGTAGCTCTCAGGAGAAAAAAGGTTGGAGACCCCTGCTCTATACAGAGGTTTTCATACAAATTGGGATATTGGAGTAAGTAGTATGCAGCTTACATCTATCTCAACAGAGTGGATGGAGCAAGTCATTGTTGAACAGCACAATGGTGGAAGGCAGCAAAATGCAATCTCGAACTTTCACACAGAAATGTCCACCAGATCCTAAAAGTATGGCATCTAATTTAGTAAATAGCAAATATATGATAAATACTATTCCATGTATGGAGAAAGATACCACTCAAATTTTTGAAGAAAAGTCAAGAGTCTGTGATGACGAAAATTGTTTATCCTTTCACTAGTAAATGGAGAAAATGTCACTTTTAATATTTTCCCGCCACATTCCGTGGAAAACAAGCTACTTATGAAAAAGATAAGGCTGCTCAGTGGTGGGTAAGTGCTCTGTCTGTCTGTGTGTTATGGATCTTAAAAATAACAGTTATAAGGACAGTTGTTCATGTTAATTGCAGTCTCAATTGTTAAAAAAATATTTTAAAAGGAGCATCCCACATGAAAATATAACGATCTCATTAACTGACAGTGCATACCAATTTATAAATAAAAATATGTCCGTTTGAGGTTAAAAAGAAAAAAAATAGCAACACTTTATCCCCAGCGGGGAATCGAACTCAGGTCTGTGTGGCACGGCAAAGCTGCTGCGCTCTGAGAGGCAAATCTTAGCGCGCTACGCCACGGAAACTGTTGTATCATCCTTGAATCTTTTGTGAAAGTGTTTATTTGATCTTTGGAACTCTGGCTTTACACATTCTATAGTTCATGCCTACATTTTGTAACATTACTAAAATATGAAAAAGTTTCTGTTTTAACAATGTGTTTACACAGATTACTGTAGAAACAGAACACACATGAAATGCATGTGTTCCAAATAGCGGTCTATTATTTCCACTCTAAAACTCCACTTCATCCCCCAGATAATCAATCAAGGCATGAGCTGGGAGAATTTCATGCACGTTCTAAGTCGGAGGGGGGATGGAATAGCCGGCTGATGGCAGCTTGTATTTATCAGCACATTTAGAGGACAAAAGACGCTGGCGGAGAGGTGTGAATGGATTTAAGAAGCGATTTAAGGTGGGCCGGATCAACGAGCTTTTTCGTAGGCTCTGGTAATTCTAGTGTTAAACCGGTGTTCCAGTATAAGAAAAATCCGGTATGAACTGGTATACCACCCAGCACTAATTTCAGTGTGAATCATAGAGGTGTGAACATGAGGGCAACCATTAACAAGAATGTTATGAAAGCTAAAAGGCAGTTAGAGAGGAATGTAGCAGATAAGATGAAAGATGACTCAAGGAGATTCTTTAAGTATTTTAGTAGTACAAGAACAGTCAAAGAAGAGGTGAAGTATATCAGGAATGTAAAGAAGTAAAGAAGAACTAAAAAAAAACACACAGTGAAATAGCAAATGCTCTAAACTTGCATTTTTCAGGGGTCTGCACATGTGAGGAAGTAGAAAGAGACTACTATGAAGGTACTGAGTGATTTGGAAATTGTAGGTAGATAAGTACTGCTTAGATTAAATAGGTTGAAATCAAACAAGTCACCATGACAAGATAATATTTATCTTGGAGTTTTTAAGGCAGTTAGCAAGTAAATATATAAACGTTTCACTAGTGCTGGGCAGTATGACCAAAATTCTATATCACGGTATTATTCAAAATTATACTGGTTTCACTGTATTTCACGGTATTTTTTTCCCACGCATGAGTGGATGTTAACCATATTTTCCACTGCAATTACTGCAGTTGACTGGCTAATAACCTATTCCACAGTCTTGAGCATTGTATATTGTACAAAAAAAACATTTTAATGTGCACACAAGTATTAATACAGGTTTAATAAAGTGACAGTTTTCAAGGGGGTGGCACTAATGAAGAGAAGGAATCACATTGCATGACAGTTGCAGTCAAAACATAGAACCTTTTTATTGAACAAATCTGGCAAACAACTTAAACTAAAATTTTGACAACATATTTTCAACCACCCAATGAGGAATTTAGACTCAGTAACAAAGCCAGAGGTGTTTGTCAAAAGTTGTATTATACTGAACATGTCTTAGAAAAGGAATAGTAAATAATTTTTGTAAACCAACTACACTTTCTGTTAATGTTAACAATCTCTGTCCACTAACACGTTAAAGTGACTTTTTAAACAACTTTACCATCATTAAACTGCATAATATTTAAAGTAATAAATAATAAAATAAATAATAGTGCATCTTCCAGTAATAATACTATTACTTCAAGCCCAAAAAATACAGACACAGTGAAGGAAAAAAAAAACTGTTGAGAATAAAGTCGACATGTTGACTTTATTCTCGACATTTCCACTTTAATCTCGATGTTTATGTCGAGATTAAAGTCGACAGTTCCACTTTATTCTCATAGTTTATTTTGTCATTAAAATAGAATGTCGTAAACTAAACTTCATCCTAAAATCAAATGTTTAATTTACTAGATTTTCTCAAACCCCGTCATAAGTTAATGTAACACATTAAATGCTTTGTGTTAAGTGTTCCCCAACCTACTTGTTAATCGCTATGCGCTTCTTAAACTGACTTCCTCTGCACTAAGAGGAGGCACAGGCAGCGATTGCGGCACAGAATACATTCACTTCATGATATTCCTGCTCTCTGAAAATTTAGAATGCTAAGATAAATACTTGATATAATTTTCATGATGAAATGCTTTAAAGCAGGTATTAAACATGCATGGTAGTGTGGCGGTAGTGCTGCTTCCTCGCAGTAAGGGGTCCCCAGGTGTAAGTTCAGTGTAGAGAACTTTATGGCAGGTGTGATAAAGCTCCAAAAATCTGGATGAATGAATGGGTATCGCACAAGTTTAACTGAAAAATTGGTTAAATGTTGGGTTCGTGATCTGGTGGTCGGTGACACGAACACAGAATTCAATGGATGTTCTTCTGAGCAGGTTTTCTTTATTGCATGCGTGCTGTCTCTGTCTGATGTATCAAACCCCCCAGTTCCTATCCTTCCTTTTTCTTTCTCCACATAACCAATCACCACACGAAAATGTCTTTGTGAAATTAAAACTATTTATAAACTTAGACCATGGAGTGTTCAGAACTTTAAAAAAATCTTTGTTATACATGTTTAATTATGCCATCCATTCAGGGTTGCGCCCATCCCAGCAAGCATTGTGTGCGAGGGAGGAGCAAATCCTGAACGGGGCACCAGAACATCGCAGGGTGAATACGAGAAATACATACACAAGGGTCAATATGGCATAACAAAACCCCACAGCCTAAATGACTTTGAAAGGAAACTGAAGCACGCCGAGTAAACCCACCAGAAAAACATGCAAATTCAAGGCAGGGAATACCCGAGACCCCCTTGCTGTGAGGCAGCAGTGCAACCTCCACGCCACTGTGTCCCCACATGATTAGCACAAAGCATTTAATGTGCTACATAACTTATGACGGGGTTTTAGAAAATCTAGTAAATTAAATATTCATTTTAAGATGAAGTTTAGTTTACGATGTTCTACTTTAATGACAAATTACGAGAATAAAGTCAACATATTGACTAAAATCGCTAAAATCGTCGATCGCAAAATCACTAGACCGACGTCCCGTGGCTATTGTGTCTTCCAGTCGGGCTACCAAAATCTATCTCAGCCCTGCCCGTCGGGCTATCATAGGAAGGAAAAATATATGTCAATGCTTTTGCATTCTTTCGCAAATGTAGCTGGGTAATTATGTCATTTACGGACATCGATGAGCCACTGTCAATATGTGAAATATTGAAATCGCGTTTGAATTCGCGCTTGTTTTTTACTTTCACTTTGCGATCGCGCAAACTGTGTATAGAGAGCGGCAGTACTGATTGGTCAGTGACAGATTAATTGCGCACCAATTCCTCTGACATCGTCTTATCACTCATTAGCTTACTATTCAAACGTGACAAGTGAAATCTCCCACAGCAAGCTTAAACATGTGATAGAGGTTGATTGCGCAGAGAACTTTAAAAATTGCTGACTGTTATGTGTGTGCGTGTGTAAAAATAGATGGATTTACGCAGGTATTTTAGTTCTACTGAGCCAAATAAGACAGGTCAGGGTGAAGAAGGGACAGCCAAAGAAAAGCCTACCACAAAGCGGAAAAGTTATGACAAATCAGACTATGAGGCAAAAAGAAAGCGCAGCTTTTTGGTTTCATGGACAAAAGAATTTCTGTGGCTGGAATATGACAAGCTAAATAACAATGTTCTGCCGGGTGTGTCGTGAGTTTCCTTCTTTTTCTGACTCGACAAAAGCCTTTGTTACTGGGACCAGTAATTTTAGGAAAGACCCCATCAAAACCCATGAGAAATCTCTGCATCACAAGAAATGCATTGGTCTCAGTCTGCAGCACCTTTCCCAGAACAAACATCAATTGCAAAAAACATACTAAAAATAAACCAAGCACAACAAGAAGTCCTGAAAAAGCTGTTTAGAACAGCGTACTATGTTGCAAAGAGTGAACTACCATTGGCAAAATTTAGCAGTCTTTGCAAACTTCAAAAAGCAAATGGCCTAGATCTTGGTTCCACTTACCTCAATGACCATGCTTGCAGAGAGTTTATTGGAGCAATAGCACAAACTTCAAGAAACCAGATCGAAAAGGAAATTCAAGAAAGCAGGTTCTTATCCATTCTTGCAGATAGCAGTACAGACACTGGTATAATAGAACAGGAGTTGGTTCATGTCAGGTATGTGAGAGATAATGGTGACATATCCACATACATGATCAAATGTCAGCCAGTCAAGAGTGCAAATGCTGCAGGTATTTTAGAAGCTACTGATGAAGCAGTGAACACCATGGGTATCAGAGAAGACACATGGAAAAAGAAAGTAGTGTGTGAAGATTTTGATGGTGCTGCAGTGATGATGGGTGAGAAAACAGGAGTAGCTGGGAGACTGAAACAGAGGATACCCCACATCATAACAATCCACTGTGTGGCACACAAATTAGAGCTAGCCGTGCTGGATAGCGTGAAAGGCTGCGAGTACCTGGTGAAATTTGAAGATACACTGAAAACCATCTTTAAGATGTACTACTATTCCCCAAAGAAGCGAAGAGAACTGACAGAAATAAGTGAACTGCTAAATGAGAAACTGGCACATTTCAGTGGCCTGAAGAGCACACGGTGGCTTCCAAGCCGGCTGAGATGTCTGAAGGCTGTGGAAAAAAATTACACTCCCACTGTTGTTCATATGGAGAACATGGCAGGAGGATATGATGTCAAGTCCGAGGATGCAGCCAAGGCTAAGGGGGTGGTGCAGGAGATGAAGACTGAGAAATTTGTTCGCTTCCTGCATTTCATGTTGGACTACAGTACCATTTTATCCAAGTGCTGTACTGATTTTCAGCATGATAACCTAAACATCATATGAACAAATCAGTTAGTTGAGAGCACCACATCACGCTTACTCAGCCTAAAAACAAAACCAGGAGAATACCAGAAAACCTTGGACACAAAGTTCACAGCGAACGAGGATCGTAGCATTTGCTACTGTGGAACTCAGCTCAGAAAAAGTCAGCGACCTGCTAGAAGAGGTGAGGGCACAGACAAAGACACCTTTGGTGCAGAGATTCAGAAGATTACTGACAACACAGTCAAGTACATGGACAACAGATTTAAAAATCTGTGTGAAAAGCCTCTCTCTTGTTTCAAGGTTTTTGACCCTTCCACTCTTCCCTACCCCAGAGAAGAGCTAGCAAATAATGGGGATGAAGAGGTGGATTATCTTGTCACACATTTTGCCAGTTTGCTAGATGAGGAAGAGAAAGAGAAAATTCCACAAGAATGGATGGATCTAAAAATGTGGCTTGCAGAACACTGGGGTAGCAAAGTAGATGATTGCTTGTACAGAGATCTCCACTCTCAGAATCCAGAACACCTTTCTCATATCTTGTTGCTGGTGAAATTAATGCTGACACTTAGTCCATCAACAGCCATCTGTGAGAGAGGATTTTCTTGCATGAACCGAGTGAAGACAACACCTCGTACCTCTCTACACCCTGAAACACTGAATGACTGCATGCAACTCTCCATTAATGGGGAAACGGTTGAATCTTTTTGCCCTGACAAGTTAATTCGTTTCTGGATGTTTTCTGGAAAAGGTTCAAGACACCTGGATCATAAAACCCCGACACGAATAAAGAGCAGTGAAATGGAGGCCGATGCACAGGAAGAGAAAGCTGATGAAGGAGATGCTATGCCCTCAACGTCGAGTGGCATTTTCTCATCCGTGACTTCAGTGGAAATTTCAGATTCAGAATCTGACACAGACTGATTCATGTTCTATACAGTTCTTACAAGTTCATAGAAATTTCTGTTCAATTAGAACCAAATATTTGAGTTGATGATTGTAATTTTATACAGTTGTTGTAATTTGTGTTTTAACAATTTTTTGATTGATGTTTTGTTTCCTTTACAATATTATACATAAAAATAATCTCTTTTTTATTCAGGCTACTTAAATTTATTTTGGGCTACCAAAAACTGAAGAGTGCCTGCCCAAAGGGCTACCAGGGAATTTGAAATTTTGCAAGCCCTGAATCTCACCATAAGCGGCAAGAATAAAATAGAAATGTCGTGAATAAAGTCAACATGTCGTCACACTATTACACAGTACCCAGGTACATTACACAGTACTGAAAAAAAATAACACAATTACAACTTGGCTTGCAGTATTATCCAGTAGTATAGCAACAGTATTTGCACATTTGAGATAAATGGTCCACATCAGACCTTTTAAAATCAAAGTATCTCCAGACAACAGACACAGTTCCTTTTTCGGCACAACTTCTTCTGTGACATCATGTTCAACTTTATCGTCTGCTACAGCTTCAGAATGTTCTCTGTCCATTTTCACCATTCAATACCTCCACTAACGCATGCACTCCGTTGCATGTGTGTTTAGTGGTGCAGCAGTGAAAAAGGTCCCCCCTTAAACAGTTTCCCGCTGCACCATGTTCAGAACGTTGTTTAGGCTATTTAAACCGGTGTTGCGGTATAAGAAAAATCCATATCATAACAAAAATAAACGGTTTTTGGTATGAACCGGTATGCCGCCCAGCACTATGAGGAAGCAACAAAAGGATATGATCAAAGAAGCATACGATATTATTGATCTAGACTTTCAGAAAGCATTTGATAAGGTGCCAAATTAGAGACTGGGCATCAAACTAAAAGAAATGGGAGTTCAGGGTGCCGAGTGTAGATGAGGGGAAGTCCACATCTCCCGGCAGCCACATTCAAAGGCCACAATGCATCGGCTATGCCAGACCAAGACTAATGAAACAGTGAGTCACCCGGGAATCTGAGCAAAATGAACTTATAATTACCCTTGTTGTATTATTACTGTCTTTCATATTTTGCCAACAGTCACTTGATTGCAGATTATTTCTGGGCATATTAACTAAAATACATAAAAATAAGGTAACATGACACTTGCACAATGAGGTTGCATATTCCAAGATGTCACAAGGGCCGCATGTCTTTAATAAGTATGAAATGCTATTTTTTTTTTCTTTCCACAAGATGGAATAAAGAGCTATGAGACAAGTTATACACACTGATTAGAAATGAGAACAGGCTATTCAGGCCAACAAAGCTCATCAGTTCTGTCCACTATGAAGTTGAGTTTTGAAAGTCCCTAAAGTCTTACTGTCTACCACACTACTTGGTAGCTTATTCCAAGTGCCTATCGTTCTTTGTGTAAAGAAAAACTTTCTAATATCTGTGCGAAATTTACCCTTAAGTTTCAAACTGTGTCCACATGTTCTTGGTGAACTAATTTTAAAATAACAGTCTCGATTCACTGTACTAATTCCCTTCATAATTTTAAACACTTCAATCATGTCACCTCTTAATCTTCTTTTGCTTAAATTGAAAAGGCTCAGCTCTTTCAACCCTATATCCCTGGAATGACTTGTTGCTCTTATATGCAAATTTTTCTAGTGATACTTTTTCCTTTTTGTAGCCTAGAGTCCAAACTGTACACTGTACTCCAGACGAGGCCTCACCAGTGTGTTATAAAGCTTGAGCATAACCTCCTTGGACTTGTACTCCAAACATTGCGCTATATAACCTAACATTCTGTTTGCCTTGTTAATGGCGGGAAATCAATAACTTACAGTCCACTATGACTCCTAAATCCTCCTCATAAGGTGTACTCTTGACTTTCAGACCACCCACCGTGTATTCAAACCTAGCATTTCTACTTCCTATGTGTAATACTTTACATTTACTGACATTCAATTTCATCTGCCACAAATCTGCCAAAGCTTATATGCCGTCCAAGTGCTTCTGTAATGATGTAATGGATTCCAAATTGTCTGCTAATCCACCTACCTTGGAACAATCAGCAAACTTAACCAGCTTGTTACTTAAATTCCTATCTAAATTATTTATAAATATTAAAAATAGCAGCGGCCCTAGCACTGACCCCTGTGGAACACCACTCTAAAAAGTGGACAATTCTGATAAGGTTCCTTGCACCATCACCCTCTGCTTCCTGTGTCTGAGCCAATTCTGTACCCATCTAAAAACATCACCCTGAACTACCACTTCTTTTAGTCTGATGCCCAACCTGTCATGCGGCACCTTATCAAATGCTTTCTGAAAGTCAAGATGAATTATCTCATATGCTCCACTTTGAACTTATCCTTTTGCTGCCTCCTCATAGAATTCCAGCATTTTAGTAAAACATGACCTCCCTCTTCTGAACCCATGCTGACTGTTCCTAATAACTCCTGTCCTTGCCAAGTGTTGCTCAATGGAATCCTTAATAATTCCTTCCATTAATTTTCCTGTGATGCATGTTAAGCTTACTGGCCTATAGATGCCTGGATCTGCCCTGTCACCCTTTTTATATAATGGGATGATGTTTGCCATTTTCCAGTCTTTCGGAATCTTTCCAGTGTGCAGTGACTTCCTAAAAATGTGTCAAGCAAGGGTTTATATATGTACTCGCTGGCCTCATTAAGAACTCAAGGGTAAATATTATCTGGTCCTGGTGATTTGTTTGATTTCAGCCTATTTAATCTGAGCAGTACTTCTCCCTCTACAATTTCCAAATACCTCAGTACCTCCTTAGTAGTCCCGTTTACCTCTGGGAGGTTATCCACATCTTCACTTGTGAAGACCTCAGAAAAATGCAAGCTTAAGGCATCTGCTACTTCACTGTATTTTTTAGATAGATAAAGTATCTATCTATCTATCTCTATTAATCCCAATGGGAAATTCACATTCTTCTTTTAATTCCCCTTTACTATTTTTGGCGCACTTGACCTCCTCCTTGACTGTTCTTTTACTACTAAAATACTGAAAGAATCTCTTAGGGTCTTCTTTCACATTATCTGCTATATTCCTCTCCAACTGTCTTTTAGCCTCCCTGATATCCTTCTTAATGGTTGCGCTCATGTTCTCATACGCTCTACAATTCACTTTGCAGTCATTAGTCTTATATGCCTTATAAAGCAGTTTTTTCCTTTGCAACTAATTTTTTTAAATCTTTATTAATCCACCGTGGAGTTTTTTTTAGTTTCCTATTAATTCCAAATTTAGGTACTGTATGTATCAGCCCTGCATTACATGTAAAACATTTTTAAACCTGTTCCACTGCTCCACGATTGTCTCCACACTTAACAGCTTATCCCAGTAAATCCTACTTAGACTTTGTTACATCTGCTCAAAATTTGCCCTACCAAAGTTCAACTTAACAATTTTAGTCTTTGCATCTACACTCTTACAAAATACTGAGAATTGTATTATGGTCACTTGACCCTAGTGCTTCAATCACCTCTACACCCTCAATTCTATACTGATTATTACAAAATACTAAATCCAGACAAGCTTCACCCCATGCTGGTGCTTTAACATACTGTGTTAAAAAACAGTCACTGATTACTTCTAAAAACTCAAGTGCTCCTCCATCTGTAAGGATGTCCCAGTTAATATTTGGATAACTAAAGTCCACCATTACTATAATATCTCACTGTAAACTTGTCTTTTTGATATTACTAAAAAGATGTGTGTTGAAATTACTGTCTGAAATTTTGGTCTATAATACACTCCTAAAATAAGACCTCTTTCCCTAATGTTTTCCAGGTGAAGCCACATGTCCTCACTAAAATGGGGCTCATCTTCCAACTAAAGAGGACTTACATTTGAATTCTGTTTGACATAAACGGCAACCCCACCTCCTTTTCTGTTCTGCCTATCCCTCCTAAAAATATGTATCCCTCTATGCTACACTCATCAACATTATTGCAATAATATCATAATTATACTCTGCTATATACATCTCCAACTCACTTACCTTACCTAGCATTAAGGCAAGTTATTTTTAATGTGTTACTCCTTCAATATTTAAATGTTGGCTAAGAATTTTTACACCACTGCTTGTTCTTCCATGTATAGATCTAAACCTGGCCTGTCCTAAACTCCCTGCCCCCCATTCCCTAGTTTAAACAATCCTCGACTAGCCTACTGATATGCCTCCCCAATAGAATGGTGTCCATCCGGTTCAGATGTAACCCGTCACAGCAGAACAGGTCCCTTCTGTTCCAAAAGGTGTCCCAATGCCGCATAAACCTATACCCTTCTACCCTGCACCAAGATTTGAGCCACAAGTTAAGCCTTCTGATCTCCTCAATCTTACCTCGACTGGCGTGTTGCACAGGCAAAACTTCAGAGAAGACTATCTTGTCAGTTCTGCTCCTTACTCTGGCACCTAACCTGGGCCAGGTCCACCAATTCTCTGCTACAATGCAGGCCAGCCAACTCCTCCTCCAGTTCAGTGACCCTGAGGTCAAGTTGCTGGATCAGCTGGCATCTCCTGCAGAAATAGCCCTCATAGACAACTGGCTCCTGCAAGCCATCATTCAAATAGTCCAACATCCAACAGGACTTGCATTGCACTGGCCTCATTATTAAAATTTGATTTAGGATTAGTAAAACTGTCTTAACTTTTTTTTTTCTTAAAATTAATTGATTTAACTTAAATGGTAACACTATGAACTGCTACAGCTATTTTACATCTTCTGCCCCCTTAAGTAGGACTGTACTATTCTCCCTCTAAGCTGCCTGCTTTTTGTCCTTCTGTGAGGTTAACTTTGCTTCTCTCTGTCTGTTCTCTAACTTTGCGCTTATCTTGTTCCTTACTTAAAAGCTCTCCACTCGCACTCATTGTATTCCCCCATATTGAGGAACCCTTATGCTGTCTCCCACTTACCCTCCTCTTAAAAGCTCTCCATTCACACTGCTTGTATTTCTCCAAATTAATGAACCTTTATGCTGTCGCCCATTTAACTGTTCTACCTCTGGAGCGCTAAGAACTGTTCAATCTAAAATAAACAAATAAAACTTTACTATCTTATCTGCTCCTACAGCCCTTTGTGCCTGGTTGGGCGTATTAATGCTGGCTGCTGTTACTGTCCTCAAGCCGTTACCCATAATCCCTGTTGTGGGGCATTCAGTAAATTTAATCATGATGCAGACCTTAAATTACTTGATAACCAAAAAATAAGGTGGATAATTAGACCAAGAAATAAAACCAGATCCTCCACCAAGGGCACCTGAAATAAAAATTTACTTCAAATTAAAAGAAAAAATATATCAGCAGTTCAGAAAGAAGCATACAGTTTAAAATGCTGCTTATTGAACATTCGCTCTCTTGGAAGTAAAGCTGTACTGGTAAATGATATTCTATTAAGTACAAAATCTGATATGTTTCTTCTCACTGAAACCTGGCTTAGTAAATCTGACACTGATCCCCTAACTGAGGCTTTACCAGATGGATACACATTCCTTCATAAGTCTAAAGATTCTGGTCGAGGAGGGGGCCTTGGAATAATTCATTATAACAAAATGCAAATCACTTCTAAAAATGTAGGTGACTTCACTTCCTTTGAGGCATTCATTTAAAATATTAAAACATATTCAAACACAATTATAGTGCTAGTCTACAGACCACATGGGCCATATTCATTGTTCATTACTGAATTTAGCAACTTTTACATGATTTGGCTACAAATTATGATCACGTAGCATTGATGGGGGATTTTAATGTACACATTCATGTGGAAACTGACACTTTAGCAAATGTTTTACTTATTTGTTAAATTCAGTAGGATTTTGTCAGATTGTCAAAGGTCCAACTCATAAACATAACCACACATTAGATTTAATTATAACTTACAATGTTGAAATTCAAAATTTAAATATTAGTCCATTAAATTAAGGTTTTTCCAGTAACTACTTAATTACATTTGATTTAGTCCTGCCCTTACGAGCACACTCACAGATTAAAACAAATACAGTGCGACATCTAGATTGTAATTCTGCTTCAAAATTTATAGATACTTTGAGTAAGTCGAATGTAATTGTGGAAAACCATTTGGATCAGTTAATATCAAATGTAAACACGGAATACAATTTAGATCAGTTAACATCACATTATAATGTGACCTTGAGAGATACTCTGGACACAGTGGCTCCCCTTAAAACAAAAGTGATCAAAGCACATAAAAACTCACCCTGGTTTAATGAGACTACTCGAGCTTTTAAGAGTGTCGAAAGCTGGAGCGCAGATGGGAGTAAAACAAAGCTTCAGGTCTTTCAAATTGCATGGACAGAGAGTGTTAAAAACTATAAAAAAGCTCTCTTTAAAGCTCGCTCAGAATACTATTCTACAATAATAGATAGCAACAATAACATTCCTCGAGTACTGTTTAGAACAGTGGCTAATTTGACAAATGGAAAATCAGATCTACAGTGTAAAATACCAACAGATATTAGCAGTACAGACTTATGAACTTCTTTAATGACAAAATTAAAAATATAATATCCCAGATCTCAGCATCACAGTGCAAACCAAAAATATAGTGGTGTGAAAAACTATTTGCCCCCTTCCTGATTTCTTATTCTTTTGCATGTTTGTCACACAAAATGTTTCTGATCATCAAACACATTTAACCATTAGTCAAATATAACACAAGTAAACACAAAATGCAGTTTTTAAATGATGGTTTTTATTATTTAGGGAGAAAAAAAATCCAAACCTACATGGCCCTGTGTGAAAAAGTAATTGCCCCCTTGTTAAAAAATAACCTAACTGTGGTGTATCACACCTGAGTTCAATTTCCGTAGCCACCCCCAGGCCTGATTACTGCCACACCTGTTTCAATCAAGAAATCACTTAAATAGGAGCTGCCTGACACAGAGAAGTAGACCAAAAGCACCTCAAAAGCTAGACATCATGCCAAGATCCAAAGAAATACAGGAACAAATGAGAACAGAAGTAATTGAGATCTATCAGTCTGGTAAAGGTTATAAAGCCATTTCTAAAGCTTTGGGACTCCAGCGAACCACAGTGAGAGCCATTATCCACAAATGGCAAAAACATGGAACAGTGGTGAACCTTCCCAGGAGTGGCCGGCCGACCAAAATTACCCCAAGAGCGCAGAGACGACTCATCCGAGAGGTCACAAAAGACCCCAGGACAACGTCTAAAGAACTGCAGGCCTCACTTGCCTCAATTAAGGTCAGTGTTCACGACTCCACCATAAGAAAGAGACTGGGCAAAAACGGCCTGCATGGCAGATTTCCAAGACGCAAACCACTGTTAAGCAAAAAGAACATTAGGACTCGTCTCAATTTTGCTAAGAAACATCTCAATGATTGCCAAGACTTTTGGGAAAATACCTTGTGGACTGATGAGTCAAAAGTTGAACTTTTTGGAAGGCAAATGTCCCGTTACATCTGGCGTAAAAGGAACACAGCATTTCAGAAAAAGAACATCATACCAACAGTAAAATATGGTGGTGGTAGTGTGATGGTCTGGGGTTGTTTTGCTGCTTCAGGACCTGGAAGGCTTGCTGTGATAGATGGAACCATGAATTCTACTGTCTACCAAAAAATCCTGAAAGAGAATGTCCGGCCATCTGTTCGTCAACTCAAGCTGAAGCGATCTTGGGTGCTGCAACAGGACAATGACCCAAAACACACCAGCAAATCCACCTCTGAATGGCTGAAGAAAAACAAAATGAAGACTTTGGAGTGGCCTAGTCAAAGTCCTGACCTGAATCCAATTGAGATGCTATGGCATGACCTTAAAAAGGCGGTTCATGCTAGAAAACCCTCAAATAAAGCTGAATTACAACAATTTTGCAAAGATGAGTGGGCCAAAATTCCTCCAGAGCGCTGTAAAAGACTCATTGCAAGTTATCGCAAACGCTTGATTGCAGTTATTGCTGCTAAGGGTGGCCCAACCAGTTATTAGGTTCAGGGGGCAATTACTTTTTCACACAGGGCCATGTAGGTTTGGATTTTTTTTTCTCCCTAAATAATAAAAACCACCATTTACAAACTGCATTTTGTGTTTACTTGTGTTATATTTGACTAATGGTTAAATGTGTTTGATGATCAGAAACATTTTGTGTGACAAACATGCAAAAGAATAAGAAATCAGGAAGGGGGCAAATAGTTTTTCACACCACTGTACTAGCTTGGCAGACCCTGTCTCACCTTGCATTCAACACTTTAGAAATTTTAATCCTGTAACTGAGCAGGAAGTCTTAACTTTAATTTCTAAAATGAAACCTACTACTTGTTCCCTAGATCCAGTGCAAACAAAACTAGTAAAGAGTGCAATGGATGATCTTGCAGCATCTATTCTTAGCATTATCAATTATCATTATTGCATGGCACAGTACCTGATGAACAAAAAGTGTCAGTCATTAAACCATTACTTAAAAAGTCAGACCTAGGCCCACGCATTCTTAACTATAGACCCATTTCAAATGTACCCTTTACCTCTCTAAAATACTAGAAAAATTAGTCGCCAATCAGCTTCAGTCACACCTTACAATTTATTTGAGAAATTCCAGTTTGGTTTCCACACTAGTCATAGTTCAGAAACGGCACGAACACGTGTTGTAAACGACATTCTGATATCCTCTGATGAAATATCCTCTGATGAAGGAAACTCCACTGTAATTATTCTGTTAGACTTAATTGCAGCATTTGACACTATTGACCATTCTATTTTATGGCACAGGCTAGAAAATGATGTTGGGCTCACAGGGACTATGCTCACTTGGTTTAGTTCTTATTTATCAAATCGATTCCAATATGTACAGAAAAGTGCTGACAGCACCCCATCATTATACACAGAAGTGAGATATGGTGTCCCACAGGGCTCAGTACTGGGCCCTTTACTTTTTTCACTTTACATGCTTCCACTGGGATCTATCATTAGAAAACAATGTTAATTTTCACTCGTAAGCAGATGACACCCAGTTATATGTTTCTTTTAGATCAAATGAAGTTTCTCCAATATTGTCTTTAATTAGTTGTGTTAGTGAATTAAAGGAGTGAATGGATGAGAACCACCTTAAACACCGATAAAACAGATGTTAATTATGGGAGGGAATGATGTTGATCGCAACAATATTGTGTAATCATTTAACTCAGATTGGATTAACCATTAATTTTAATGAATCAGCACACGATCTAGGAGTTATCTTTGATTATAGCATGTCATCTAAAGCACACATTACAAAGCTGTCCAAACCATGTTTCTTCCATGTGAAAAATGTTGGGAAATTAAGGCACTATCTTTATAAAAAAAAAAAAAAAAAAAAAAAAAAAAAAGGATTTTGACAAATTAATTAATTCTTTTATTTCTAGTAGGATTGACTACTGCAATGCTGTGTTCACTGGATGTTCAAATTGTTTTTTATACAGCCTACAGTTAATCCAAAATGCTGCCGCAAGAATTATTACAAGAATAAGAAAATACAAACACATAATTCCAGTTCTTAAATCCTTACACTGGCTCCCATTTAAGTTTAGGGCAGATTTCAAAACCTTCCTTTTAACATATAAAGCCTTAACACTAGAATTACCAGAGCCTATGAAAAAACTCGTAGATCAGTCCCACCTTAAATCGCTTCGCACCTCTCCATCAGCGTCTTTTGTCCTGTAAATGTGTCGATAAGCAGCAAGTAGCCTGCTATCACATCCCCCACTGCCGCAGTGTTTTCTCAGCTCAACTCTGTTTACCTGTGTGTCATTTGCTTAGAGTTGTATAGAGTGAGAAGTCAAGCAAAATTACACCTTTACACCTCACAGTGGTGTGAAAAACTATTTGCCCCCTTCCTGATTTCTTATTCTTTTGCATGTTTGTCACACAAAATGTTTCTGATCATCAAACACATTTAACCATTAGTCAAATATAACACAAGTAAACACAAAATGCAGTTTGTAAATGGTGGTTTTTATTATTTAGGGAGAAAAAAAAATTAAAACCTACATGGCCCTGTGTGAAAAAGTAATTGCCCCCTGAACCTAATAACTGGTTGGGCCACCCTAAGCAGCAATAACTGCAATCAAGCGTTTGCGATAACTTGCAATGAGTCTTTTACAGCGCTCTGGAGGAATTTTGGCCCACTCATCTTTGCAAAATTGTTGTAATTCAGCTTTATTTGAGGGTTTTCTAGCATGAACCGCCTTACATGCCCTGTGTGAAAAAGTAATTGCCCCCTGAACCTAATAACTGGTTGGGCCACCCTTAGCAGCAATAACTGCAATCAAGCGTTTGCGATAACTTGCAATGAGTCTTTTACAGCGCTCTGGAGGAATTTTGGCCCACTCATCTTTGCAAAATTCTTGTAATTCAGCTTTATTTGAGGGTTTTCTAGCATGAACCGCCTTTTTAAGGTCATGCCATAGCATCTCAATTGGATTCAGGTCAGGACTTTGACTAGGCCACTCCAAAGTCTTCATTTTGTTTTTCTTCAGCCATTCAGAGGTGGATTTGCTGGTGTGTTTTGGGTCATTGTCCTGTTGCAGCAACCCAAGATCGCTTCAGCTTGAGTTGACGAACAGATGGCCGGACATTCTCCTTCAGGATTTTTTGGTAGACAGTAGAATTCATGGTTCCATCTATCACAGCAAGCCTTCCAGGTCCTGAAGCAGCAAAACAACCCCAGACCATCACACTACCACCACCATATTTTACTGTTGGTATGATGTTCTTTTTCTGAAATGCTGTGTTCCTTTTACGCCAGATGTAACGGGACATTTGCCTTCCAAAAAGTTCAACTTTTGACTCATCAGTCCACAAGGTATTTTCCCAAAAGTCTTGGCAATCATTGAGATGTTTCTTAGCAAAATTGAGACGAGCCCTAATGTTCTTTTTTGCTTAACAGTGGTTTGCGTCTTGGAAATCTACCATGCAGGCCGTTTTTGCCCTGTCTCTTTCTTATGGTGGAGTCGTAAACACTGACCTTAATTGATGCAAGTGAGGCCTGCAGTTCCAGCCAGACCCAGACTTGAATCCGATTGAACATCTCTGGAGAGACCTTAAAATGGCTGTGCACCGACGCTTCCCATCCAAACTGATGGAGCTTGAGAGGTGCTGCAAAGAGGAATGGGCGAACTGGCCAAGGATAGGTGTGCCAAGCTTGTGGCATCAAATTCAAAAAGACTTGAGGCTGTAATTGCTGCCAAAGGTGCATCAACAAAGTATTGAGCAAAGGCTGTGAATACTTATGTACATGTGATTTTTCAGTTTTTTTATTTTTAAATAAATTAGCAAAATCCTCAAGTAAACTTTTTTCACGTTGTCATTATGGGGTGTTGTGTGTATGATTCTGAGGAAAAAAATTAATTTAATCCATTTTGGAATAAGGCTATAACATAATAAAATGTGGAAAAAGTGATGCGCTGTCAAATACTTTCTGGATGCACTGTAAGTACATGTATCTAATTAGTTGCAGTAATAAGAGCGTAGAAAGCACAACGTATCCAGCGTGCGGTCGTCCAGCCTAGTGTGCACCTTCATGCAGAGTACGCCAGCCGCTAAGAAAGCACAATCTGCCTCCACTGAAGTAGGCGGCACAGTCATCAGATACTGATACACTTGTTCTAAACAAAACCCGCGCTTGCCGTTGCTCTGAAACACCGCCATTTCAGTTTTTACTGATGCATCCAGTTTCTTGTCATCATTCTGTGATGGCAAGTTTCTTGGCACAGATAATGCGGATGCAACAGACTCATTGCAATAAGTTGCTGTTCAAAGCTGTTGTCTGATGAAGTGCAAGCTGCAGCAATGGCGCCACCTTAATTATTTTCAACAATAACTCTGTTATTTCTTGATCGATTTTTACACTTTTACATGCTATGTATGTGAGCTTGGCCGTTCCCGTTTTTCCGGGAATTACAGCAGTTTCATTCCTGGGAATGAAAAATGTCAGGGAATCCCAGGCTCCCAGTAATCCGGAGCCCGGGAATGGATTCCCTAGTCCAGAGGCAGGAGGAGAGGAGGAAAGTAAAGAGAGTGGAACTAAGGGTAGGAAGTTTGAATGTTGGCAGTATGACTGGTAAGGTGAGACAGTTACCAGATATGATGGAGAGAAGGAAGGTTGATATATTGTGCGTGCAAGAGGCTAAATGGAAGGGGAGTAAGGCCAGGTGGATTGGAGGTGGATTCAAATTGTTCTATCATGGTGTGGATGGGAGAGTTATTCTGAAGGAACAGTATGTCAAGAGTGTTTTGGAGGTGAAAAGAGTGTCAGGCAGTGTAATGATTATGAAGCTGGAAATTGGAGGTGTGATGATGAATGTTGTTAGTGAATATGCACCGCAAGTTGGGTGTGCAGTGGGTGAGAAAGAAGATTTTTGGAGTAAGTTGGATGAAGTGATGAATAGTGTAGCCAAGGGACAGAAAGTGGTGATTGGAGTGGATTTCAATGGGCATGTTGGTGAAGGGAACAGTGAAGACAATGAGGTGATGGGTAGGTATGGTGTCAAGGAGAGGAGTGAAGAAGGTCAGAAGATAGTGGATTGTACCAAAAGGATGGACATGGCTGTGGTGAATACGTATTTTAAGAAGAGGGAGGAACATAGGGTTACGTACAAGAGTGGAAGAAGATGCACACAGGTAGATTACATCCTATGCAGAAGAGTTGATCTGAAGGAGATTGAAGACTGCAAAGTGGTGGCAGGGGAAAGTGTAGTTAAGAAGCATAGGATGATGGTTTGTAGGATGACGTTGGAGATCAAGTAGAGGAAAAGAGTGAGGGCAGAGCCAAGGATAAAATGGTGGAAGTTGAAAAAGGAAGACTGCAAGGTTGAGTTTAGGGAGGAGGTGAGACAGGCACTGGGTGGCAGTGAAGAGTTTCCAGACAGCTGGGAAATTACAGCAGATGTAGTAAGGGTGACAGCAAGAAGGGTACTTGGCCTGACATCTGGAAGGAGGAAGAGGAAACCTGGTGGTAGAATGAGGAAAAACAGGAGAGTATACAGAGAAAGAGGATGGCAAAGAAGAAGTGGGATAGTCAGAGAGATGCAGAAAGTAGACAAGAGTACAAGGAGATACGGCGCAAGGTGAAGAGAGAGGTGGCAAAGGCTAAAGAAAAGGCGTATGATGAGTTGTATGAGAGGTTGGACACTAAGGAGGGAGAAAAGGACCTGTACCGATTGGCTAGACAGAGGGACTGAGCTGAGAAAGCTGTGCAGCAGGTGAGGGTGATAAAGGATAAAGATGGAAAACATACTCACAAGTGAGGAGAGTGTGTTGAGCAGATGGAAAGAGTACTTTGAAAGGCTGATGAATGAAGAGAATGAGAGAAAGGTTGGATGATGTGGAGATAGTGAATCAGGAAGTGCAACGGATTACCAAAGAGGAAGTAACGACAGCTATGAAGAGAATGAAAAATGGAAAGGCAGTTGGTCCAGATGACATACCTATGGAAGCATGAATGTGTTTAGGAGAGATGGCAGTGGAGTTTTTAACCAGATTGTTTAATGGAATCTTGGAAAGTGAGAGGATCCCTGAGGAGTGGAGAAGAAGTGTACTGGTGCCGATATTTAAGAATAAGGGGGATGTGCAGGAATGCAGTAACTACAGGGGAATAAAATTGATGAGCCACAGCATGAAGTTATGGGAAAGAGTAATGCAAGCTAGGTTAAGAAGTGAGGTGATGATCAGTGAGCAGCAGTATGGTTTCATGCCAAGAAAGAGCACCACAGATACAATGTTTGCTATGAGGATGTTGATGGAGAAGTTTAGAGAAAGCCAGAAGGAGTTGCATCGTGTCTTTGTGGACCTGGAGAAAGCCTTTGTAGACCTGGACCTTGGGTGCCTCAAGAAGAGCTGTGGTATTGTATGAGGAAGTCAGGAGTGGCAGAGAAGTACGTAAGGGTTGTTCAGGATATGTACGAGGGTAGTGTGACAGTGGTGAGGTCTGCGGTAGCAGTGACGGATGCATTCAAGTTGGAGGTGGGATTACATCAGGGATCGGCTCTGAGCCCATTCTTATTTGCAATGGCGATGGACAGTTTGACAGACGAGATTAGACAGGAGTCTCCGTGGACTATGATGTTTGCTGATGACATTGTGATCTGTAGCGATAGTAGGGGGCAGGTTGAGGAGACCCTGGAGAGGTGGAGATATGCTCTAGAGAGAAGAGGAATGAAGGTCAGTAGGAACAAGACAGAATACATGTGTGTAAATGAGAGGGAGGTTAGTGGAATGGTGAGGATGCAGGGAGTAGAGTTGGCGAAGGTGGACGAGTTTAAATACTTGGGATCAACAGTACAGAGTAATGGGGATTGTGGAAGAGAGGTGAAAGAGAGTGCAGGCAGGGTGGAATGGGTGGAGAAGAGTGTCAGGAGTAATCTGTGACAGACGGGTATCAGCAAGAGTGAAAGGGAAGGTCTACAGGATGGTAGTGAGACCAGCTATGTTATATGGGTTGGAGATGGTGGCAGTGACCAGAAAGCTGGAGACAGCATCTTTAACTCTGCTACCTCGAGCTCTAAGATTTGCACTGGGTGTGACAAGGATGGATAGGATTAGAAATGAGTACATTAGAGGGTCAGCTCAAGTTGGACGGTTGGGAGACAAAGTCAGAGGCGCAAGATTGTGTTGGTTTGGACATGTGCAGAGGAGAGATGCTGGGTATATTGGGAGAAGGATGCTAAGGATAGAGCTGCCAGGGAAGAGGAAAAGAGGAAGGCCTAAGCAAAGGTTTATGGATGTGATGAGAGAGAACATGCAGGTGATGGGTGTAACTGAACAAGATGTAGAGGACAGAAAGATTAGGAAGTAGATGATCCGCTGTTGCAACCCCTAACGGGAGCAGCCGAAAGAAGAAGACGATGACAATGAGATGTTTGTGATTTTCTTTACTGACTCCACAGCCTTGTGAAACTTCATTGTCAGAATGGCACAATTCAGTTGCCCATTATGAAAACTTTTTAAATATTCATTCATATACCAGTGACTTTATTTATAGGGTGCATGAACTTGCAAATTTTGATCTTTTGAACTACTCATCATCATTATCATGAATCAATCACTTAAAGTAATTACGACACAAAGTAGAACTTTGCCCAATGAACAAACACTAGACATTTTTTAATATTCCTTTGTATTTCTACTTTTGTTGTAGAGCATTTAATGTTCATATATTTTTTAATATTGTCCTTTGGTGGACACATTGTGTGGGGGAAAAAAAGGGTTGTTAGATTTTCATTATGTGTTTATGGCTTTGTTCATCAGATATTATATTATGACTGGTGCTACTAGACTAATACATTGTGAAATGCAGTGTCTTGCAATCACTCTCACACACAAGGCTTATAGGTATGAAGGAGCCCCAGCAGTGTTTCCTGACATTCTTATGCTGATTCATTGACTGAAAGTACTCAGTGTAAGTGTGTCAGAGAGAGGACGTGCAGTATTGTTAGCAATGGCAATGAGTTTTATTTTGATTCCCTCCTTTGCTACTCTAGGGGGAACAGAATGCATCCCATAACCAAGCCTGCCCTTTAAATTAGCTAGTTCATTTGGTGGACCTCACCTGAAGTGATGCAACCAGTCCAGCTCACCAGAGTGTAGAAAATCAAACTGGCCATCACAGAGTTGTAAAAGGATGTCACTGCCCACATTAAAGGAATGCAGTCTCCATAGTTCCACTGTGTTCTGAGACCAGTCCAACCTATCACTGATGGAGTCCCATAGGTCCTCGTAAGAGTACACCACCACTCCCTGAAAAGTTACTGAATATTGAGGCTCTTTGGTGTGGTGAAAGTCAATAGCCAGTTCCTTGGTTTTGCTGGTGTTAAATTAGCAAAATGACTAGTTATACAATGTATATATAAGTATGAATGTGAAATACTAAGGTTTGTGTCTATCTTTCACACAATTACGCACAAACCACTGGGGCCAGAACTTTGATCTTGGCAGAAATCAAAACCTTATGACATATGTGCTGGTGAAGCAAAAAATATGGTTAGCGGAAGCTTCCTTGAAGTTATTGGGGTTCACATTCTCTCTACAGCAAATTGCATAGGGAAACAGATCAATAAGCTAACACAGCAAAAAGAAAAAGAAGAGACACAGTGTGAAGCCAAAGAGAAGCTAGTTATGTGATAGGAAGAAGACGACTAAAATTCAACATCCACTAAGCAATAAAAACTGCTGGTACTTGCAAACTACTAGGGGCTGGAGCATAGATCTTGATAGAACTGGTGGTCCATTTGTTTCTAGTTACATTTCAAATAAATACAAATGAACATTTCTTTTGCATTGACTTTTTCTTCTACAAAGGAAAACAACAAAAAAAAAATAGTCAAGTACTTTAAAATCACTTACTGGAAAACATGATCAAAGCTCCGTACAAGTGTTTTGGTTGTCATGAAGAGAGCATGGAACCCATCAAAATTGGGGTTATCCCAAACCTGCATTGAGAGCTGAGCCTCATGTTGCACCTAGATAAGAATACAAATGAATTTTAATTTAAAATAAATGAATAAATACATTTACTAACATTACTAATGTTCATCAATGCCATTTTTCCAAAGCAAAATAAGAAACCATTAAAATGTGCACCCTATACACCAGCAACCTCACCAGAACATTAATGTCAAAATTCTTGGATAGGTTTTGGCAAACAAAAAAAAAATGCTTTGTTAAATATATATACATTATAAATATAAGATGCAAAGTTGACTTGCTCACTGATTTAATCAACAAAAACATTATTTCCTGTTTAGTTAAAAAGCTGAAATTTGACAGGATGGTACCTCTAGGTATGAAGTTGTCCGCTAAGAATGGACATTTCGATATATCAAAATTTAAGGGTAACCCCAACCACAAAACAAAAGAAAAACTAAATACTGTACTCCAAAATATCAAAAATGCTTCAAAGGAGTTGATTGAAATTTCATGATATTATAGAAAAATGAATTAGCAGACATTTTTTTTAATTGTCCATATTCATCCAGAATATTACTGTTATATATGCATTTATAAGAAATGTCCTGCGCAGTGCTGGCAGAAGCCCGCACCAGTGTATGCAAATTAAGGTCTCCAGCAGATAAGCAGTGTTCTGTATTAAAAGAGGAAAATGACACATCATTGAAAGGAGGAAACTGTTATTTCTGTTTCAAGTTGTATCTTGGTTTTGATCCAAATAAAATTTAATCCCTTTTAATTGGTAATGTAACAATTCCACACAGTATAATATGTGCAAAGTCTGTTCAAATGGCTCTGGAATATGTGAAGAGCAACAAAGGTGCAGATCTTTATTTACGTGCGCCTTTATTCGCTGGGCCCATTTCAGGTCACCCTTTTGAGGATCGCCTTTTTGTGCGCGCCCTTATTGAAGGATACCATCTTGTACGTCTGCTGGCTTGTATGTCCGTAATATACCTTTAATTTTCTCTGGCGGTAATACAGGCGTGCGCGTCGGTAATATGCCTTTAATCTCCTCTGACAGTAATACTGGCTTGTATGTGCCTGTAATATGCGTCACTGTATTGTGTACCTTTAATTTCCTCTCGCAGTAATACTGGTTTGTATTTCCGTAAAACAACTCTAACTTTCTCTGAGAGTAATATAGTGCATCGCACCGTGCCCCGCGCATGCGCACTTCATCAGCAGACACCCACACACGGACACCTGGACGCACATAGGGATTTTATATTATATATATATATATATATATATATATATATATATAGATATATAGATAGATAGATAGATAGATAGATAGATAGATAGATAGATAGATAGATAGATAGATAGATAGATAGATAGATAGATAGATAGATAGATAGATAGATAGATAGATAGATAGATAGATAGATAGATAGATAGATAGATAGATAGATAGATAGATAGATAGATAGATAGATAGAGATATAACCGAAAGGAAAAAAAGTTGCCTTAGGGCAAATCAATGACATAACTTCCTGTGTGGCGCAGGGCTCAGAACTGCTGACTCCTAATCAAGAGGTCGTTGGTTCGATACTGGCTGCCTCCCAAATTTACCGTTTTGAGTAGTGAGCTGCTCTTATTGTAATTATACAATAAAAACATACATTTGAGTTGCGTCTGTAACAGCCTATGTAAATTTATAGTACTTGTAAAAGTTAGGGTTTTTTTCAGTTTTATTCTCTCAGTCACAATATATAATAATATACAATTTATTTTTTTTTTTCTGATAGTGAAATAACACAGAACCTGTATTGATTTTAGGTGTCAATTGTGTCTTTTTTCCCTGTTTAACAATGCTATGGACCGCAGAAGGCACTGAAGTCAAAAAATGATTCTGAAAATAGGATGTTAATGGCACACACAACTGATATATGAATGTAATTAAATGTAGCTTCCAAAACGTCTAAAAGAAATTCAGACATATTTAAATTAAGGATGGATGAGATAGTCCTACAAATAGGATAGAATACTAGACTCTGGTGCTCAATTCCTTGTACTAATTCTTGAACCACTTAAGTATTTGAAATAAGGCCTTACCTGTTTGTATCGGCTGGTTGTCATAGCAGCAAAAACATTTACAAATCCAGAAGGATCAATGAAGACAACTTGGAATGCACTGTGAAATTCTGAAAGGGTGGGCTAGAAAAAGGAAAAAAAAATACTGATAAGTAATTGTCATATAAATGGCATAATTATACTCACTAAAACTGTTTTAAGAGTTAACTTACCCCCAAACTGTTAGGGTTTGTAGCCAGTGTGATGCCATTTACTGTCAGATCTGTGATTGCTACAAATCAGAGATAAGAAGGGGAGGGGAAAAAAAAGTTTGAGACCGTGGTTAAAATACATTACAAACACACATACAACATTTTGTTCTGCACTGAAAATTTTACAATTGAATCTGAAAATTACTGTTCAGCTATTAGCAAAACTTCTTCAAAGACAGCAACAAATTCCTTCCCACTATAAATCTGAAAGAAAAAATCTTAACAGCAGTTTAACGTTCAAAGTAACAAAAAAACAAATCAAAATACAATATTTGTAATCTATATATTATATATATATAAAGGAGAGTTGGAAACCGAGAGACTGTGTTTGTGGAGGGACGGAGAGTTAAGGCGGGTGTTGGAGTCACGTGATCATCTCCCCTCCCATTCACCTCATTTCATTCACTTCATTTCGCTCTGAGCTGAGCTCCGCAGCTGACGCGGTCTTGCCGTCCTTTCTCCTTTACTGATTTACTGAAGAATAAAGAAGTTTAGTAGACTTTTACTTTATCTCATTTAGTGTTCTTCCCAGCAGTGTTGCCGTTTTTTAGTGATAGTGTCTACTTAGTGTTTGTGTTTAGTGTTAGGGAAGGAGTGATCTTACCACTGTCAGATTTTGCAATGAATGAGTTGCTAAATAATGATTATTTATCAACAGATCACATGAGCAAATTCAACGAAATTTTAGCTGCGCATACAATTTTCCAACCTCAAGAGGTTTTGCTAATGTGGACTCCTGACATACCTATAATGCCCATTCCACAAAATGAAAAACATATTCAAATATTACCTTCTGCAGCTACTGAACGAGTGACTCACTGGGTGTGTACCTATTATGATGGTGCTGTAATTCATGTCTATGACAGTTTAAACGCTGATAAAAAATTCAACCTCACTGAAGAGCAGCTTCATTTCCTTCATGCTTTGTTTCCTTACAAACCTCCCATAGTTTATGAAGACGCACAGCAACAATTAAATCATACAGATTCTGGTGTATTCTCATTTGCATTTGCTGTGTGTATTTCTTTAGGTATTGACCCAAGTGATCAAGTTTTCACTATTTCTTCAATGCGAAATCACTTACAAATAATTTTTGTTACTCAACAATTGCTTCCATTCCCTGTCGAAAGTAGCCGACGGGCGACACCAGTTACAAGTATTCAGTGCGTTCAAAGACCTGTACGAAGTACAGCGACTAAAACAGTCACTCATAAAACGGGAGATGACTCGGTGCAGGAAATGGGTATTGAAACTACCTTGGAAGACATGCAATCAACGAGGCGATTAAACGGATCTAAAGAGAGGTCTTCTATTTTGGAAAAAAAGCGCTTGGCTGCCAAAACCATATATATATATATATATATATATATATATATATATACATATATATATATTTACTAGCAAAATACCCGCGCTTCGCAGCAGAGAAGTAGTGTGTTAAAGAGGTTATGAAAAAGAAAAGGAAACATTTTAAAAAATAACGTAACATGATTGTCAATGTAATTGTGTTGTCATTGTTATGAGTGTTGCTGTCTTTTATATATATATATAATATACACACACACATAAACATATACAGTGGTGTGAAAAACTATTTGCCCCCTTCCTGATTTCTTATTCTTTTGCATGTTTGTCACACAAAATGTTTCTGATAATCAAACACATTTAACCATTAGTCAAATATAACACAAGTAAACACAAAATGCAGTTTGTAAATGGTGGTTTTTATTATTTAGGGAGAAAAAAAAATCCAAACCTACATGGCCCTGTGTGAAAAAGTAATTGCCCCCTGAACCTAATAACTGGTTGGGCCACCCTTAGCAGCAATAACTGCAATCAAGCGTTTGCGATAACTTGCAATGAGTCTTTTACAGCGCTCTGGAGGAATTTTGGCCCACTCATCTTTGCAAAATTGTTGTAATTCAGCTTTATTTGAGGGTTTTCTAGCATGAACCGCCTTTTTAAGGTCATGCCATAGCATCTCAATTGGATTCAGGTCAGGACTTTGACTAGGCCACTCCAAAGTCTTCATTTTGTTTTTCTTCAGCCATTCAGAGGTGGATTTGCTGGTGTGTTTTGGGTCATTGTCCTGTTGCAGCACCCAAGATCGCTTCAGCTTGAGTTGACAAACAGATGGCCGGACATTCTCCTTCAGGATTTTTTGGTAGACAGTAGAATTCATGGTTCCATCTATCACAGCAAGCCTTCCAGGTCCTGAAGCAGCAAAACAACCCCAGACCATCACACTACCACCACCATATTTTACTGTTGGTATGATGTTCTTTTTCTGAAATGCTGTGTTCCTTTTACGCCAGATGTAACGGGACATTTGCCTTCCAAAAAGTTCAACTTTTGACTCATCAGTCCACAAGGTATTTTCCCAAAAGTCCTGGCAATCATTGAGATGTTTCTTAGCAAAATTGAGACGAGCCCTAATGTTCTTTTTGCTTAACAGTGGTTTGCGTCTTGGAAATCTGCAATGCAGGACATTTTTGCCCAGTCTCTTTCTTATGGTGGAGTCGTGAACACTGACCTTAATTGAGGCAAGTGAAGCCTGCAGTTCTTTACACGTTGTCCTGGGGTCTTTTGTGACCTCTCGGATGAGTCGTCTCTGTGCTCTTGGGGTAATTTTGGTCGGCCGGCCACTCCTGACAAGGTTCACCACTGTTCCATGTTTTTGCCATTTGTGGATAATGGCTCTCACTGTGGTTCGCTGGAGTCCCAAAGCTTTAGAAATGGCTTTATAACCTTTACCAGACTGATAGATCTCAATTACTTCTGTTCTCATTTGTTCCTGAATTTCTTTGGATCTTGGCATGATGTCTAGCTTTTGAGGTGCTTTTGGTCTACTTCTCTGTGTCAGGCATCTCCTATTTAAGTGATTTCTTGATTGAAACAGGTGTGGCAGTAATCAGACCTGGGGGTGGCTACGGAAATTGAACTCAGGTGTGATACACCACAGTTAGGTTATTTTTTAACAAGGGGGCAATTACTTTTTCACACAGGGCCATGTAAGTTTGGATTTTTTTTCTCCCTAAATAATAAACACCATCATTTAAAAACTGCATTTTGTGTTTACTTGTGTTATATTTGACTAATGGTTAAATGTGTTTGATGATCAGAAACATTTTGTGTGACAAACATGCAAAAGAATAAGAAATCAGGAAGGGGGCAAATAGTTTTTCACACCACTGTATATACATATATATACACATATCTACATATACACATATCTACATATATATATATATATATTATATATATATATATATATATATATACATACATATAAACATCCACATATAATATTATATATATATATATATATATATATATATATATATATATATATATATATATATATATATATATATATATATTATGTAATATATATATTATGTAATTGTGTTGTCATTGTTATGAGTGTTGCTGTCATATATATATATATATATATATATATATATATATATATATATATACACATACAGTTATCCCTCACTACTTCGCGGTTCACTTTTCGCGGATTCACGACTTCGCGGGTTTTTAAATACAAGTGATTGCCCGCCTATCGCGGAAGTTATGTTCCAGACCCATCAGCAACAGGAGAAAATCCGCGATATAGAAAGACCATATAAATAAACATTTGTTTAGTTTAAGCCTTAAAATACCCATCCCACATGCTTTAAACACATGTAAACTTATAAAACACACTTTGTTAACACATATGATATGTGGATGTCGGGCTAAGGATATGAGTAACATCTCACTATTATAAAACATTTTAACTTCACGCAAGACAAGACAGTGAGACAGGAAAATTGGTGATATACAGGCTTTTAAATTATTGACACGCAGAGCGACAACCAGCACAAAGCCAGCACAAAGTCCACTTCTCCTTAGCGTTCATTCAGCTCCCCACCCCCTTGACAATGCGAAGTGGCAGGAGCGTACTGCACTTCCGGGGAGGGGGGGTTTGAGCGAAGGTGCTTTCAGCTCTCACACACCCACACACACACACACTCCTCGCGCAGAGCGACAAGCAGGCATTTTGGCAGAAGCAGCACAAAGTCCATTTCTGCTCAGCGTGAGTTCAGCTGCCCCCCTTCACAAAGCGAGTGCAGACACATTGACGTCTGATCGCTGTGTGCAGTGTTGGTCTGAGGTGTTTAAGAATGTAGAAAGTGTTTAAGAGCACAGGAAGTGTTTATAAGAGCGTGGGAAAGGTTAACAAGAGAGTGAGAAAGGTTTATAAGAGTGTGGGAAGGGTTTATAAAGCCTTAAAATATGTATAAATAATAAAATAAATATAGGTCGCTACTTCGCGGATTTTCACCTATCGCAGGGGGCTCTGGAACGTAACCCCCGCGATAGGTGAGGGATTACTGTATAGCAAAATACCCGCGCTTCGCAGCGGAGAAGTAGTGTGTTAAAGAGGTTATGTAACCATATATATACATAAACATATATACATATATATATACATATACACATATCTACATATACACATCCACATATACATATATATATATATATATACACATATACAAATTTACATATCTACATATGTATATATATATAGATATAAATATAGACATACATATATATATACATACATATACATATACATACATACATATATATATATATATATATATATATATATATATATATATATATATATATATACGTATCTACTTATTGGCTCCTGTATTTAGGATACAGTAATCCCTCCTCCATCGCGGGGGTTGCGTTCCAGAGCCACCCGCGAAATAAGAAAATCCGCGAAGTAGAAACCATATGTTTATATGGTTATTTTTATATTGTCATGCTTGGGTCACAGATTTGCGCAGAAACACAGGAGGTTGTAGAGAGACAGGAACGTTATTCAAACACTGCAAACAAACATTTGTCTCTTTTTCAAAAGTTTAAACTGTGCTCCATGACAAGACAGAGATGACAGTTCAGTCTCACAATTAAAAGAATGCAAACATATCTTCCTCTTCAAAGGAGCAAACAAATCAATAGTGCTGTTTGGCTTTTAAGTATGCGAAGCACCGCGGCACAAAGCTGTTGAAGGCGGCAGCTCACACCCCCTCCGTCAGGAGCAGAGAGAGAGAGAGAGAGAGAGAGAGAGAGAGACAGAGAGAGAGAGAGAGAGAGACAGAGAAAAATCAATACGTGCCCTTCGTGCTTTTAAGTATGCGAAGCACCGTGCTGCATGTCGCTTCACAAAGCAGCTGCAAAGAAGGTAGCCAACGTGAAGATAATCTTTCAGCATTTTTAGATGAGCGTCCGTATCGTCTAGGTGTGCGAACAGCCCCCCTGCTCAATCCCCCTACGTCACGATCAGAAAAACTCAGCGCGAGAGAGAGAGAGAGAGAAAAGTAAGCTGGGTAGCTTCTCAGCCATCTGCCAATAGCGTCCCTTGTATGAAATCAACTGGGCAAACCAACTGAGGAAGCATGTACCAGAAATTAAAAGACCTATTGTCCGCAGAAATCCGCGAAGCAGCGAAAAATCCGCAATATATATTTAAATATGCTTACATATAAAATCCGCGATGGAGTGAAGCCGCGAAAGGCGAAGCGCGATATAGCGAGGGATTACTGTATAGCGGGTTGGATAATGGATGGATGAACATCTGTATGCATAGCCCTATTTGCCCGTTTTCGTTTTTTTTTCTTTCTTCAGTAATATTTCAGTAAACCCGGAGCTTGTCAGTTCAAATCCTGGTACTGACACCACTGTGTGACCCTGAGGAAGTCACTTCACCTGCCTGTGCTGCAAAAAACAAAAGTAATGTAACAAATTGTACCTCAGATGTTGCAAGTTGCTGGAATAAAGGCATAAGTAAAATAGATAAATATGTATTATACACATAGGAACTATTCATTTATTTTCAGTTTCAGCAAACTTAAATGAGGATTTCTCATTTTTAGATAGTGCAAACTGTTTCTTCTTCATTGATGTTTTCTCTTGGAGAGCTTTTTTCATTTCATTGAAAATGAAAGCAGCAGCTGCCAAAATATGTAGCTTTCTTATTAATTTTTCAACATTGTGTAAAATAAATTTATAAAGTAACATAAAAGGTTTAAATACTGGTTATCCTTTTACACTAAAATATTACTAAAGAGATACAAAAAAAGTAAAATGGATATGTTCTTTTTTTTTTAAGGAGATTAAATATTACTGAAGAAAGAAAAAAAATAAATAAAACAGCCAAATGGGGCTATGCATACGAACTTAAAAGGTTTAAATAAAACAGAAATATATATTTTATTTTTACTTGCTTAACTTGTGGAGGGTGTATCCTGTAGCAAAACTTTTTTCGTGAAAGCCCGTTTCAGTCAATAAGTCTTAAAAAAAGGTGTAAAGATATTGACAATAAGCTAAGCAAACCCAGGAAGATATGGAATCGTTTAAATCAAGTATCATTACATCTTCCTTTCTTAAAGAGAAGTAAGGCAGTACTTATAAGCTTACATATTTATATATAGACATACATACATATATATATATATATCTATATCTGAAGCCGTGCAAGCACACTCTTGAGAATGCAACGTATAGTTGTACAGAAGAAAAGCAATCTTGCCTCAAATGAATGGCAACCTTTTGTAGGTCTATGAACTTAATTTAAACTTTAGGTTTACACGGTGCGTTTAATTTCTCTTTGATTATGCAGGGACTTAGTGTCAACAATATGCTAAATTACATAAAGGCAACACCAATTAATGCACTGATGTATAATGGAGTTGTTTGACCTCTTTTTGTTACACACTGTTTTAAACTGCAAAACTCTTTTAAAGAAATAAATGCCTCTTGGATTGTGGAAAACTATCCAAACACTGACATATACTGAGCAATTCCATAATGTTCAGTATAGAGCTGTTGATCACACCATGAAATAGGCTACCATAGTGACCTAATTTCAGTAAAAGTTACTTGCATATTACATATTATGTCATTGTTTGTATCAAATAAATTTATGTACAATGTTTTATTAAACAAAACTGCATAAAGCCAATTTATGGCCTATATCATGTGTATGATGCCTATAACACTAATATATGCAACAACTGGCACGCGACAAAACAAAGTCAGAGTTAACTTTCAACTGGTAGCTTTACTGGGAATACAGCAGCTGTAGAATTTGCATAAGTCAATGACAAAGATTATAATAAAGAACTTATCTTTGTGGGAAAAGAAGCAAAATACATCCATTTTAAATCATGATAGCCTTGCCATCAATTCCTGAGTTGAAAACTTTGTTCCTAGTATTCTTTCTAGTTTAACCAAGGATAAGAGCCTGAACTCCAGTATATTGGAAAAAAAACAATCTATAAGTCACTGTAGTGTAACCTATGAAAATGGCATCTGGTGTAGGCCTAGGTTTAGAAACAATGCTGGTGTTGCTCCTTGAGGTCTGATAAAACTGCATCCAGACCGATGACCTCTTTCTTTTTTTCAGCAACACTTTTACGATAGGCATTAGATTTTGTGAGCAGTGTAAAGTCCTGTTTTCTCTCAGCCTTCTCTGCCATTGCATCTGCTTCTTCTTGCATTGCCTCAATGCTAGTGATTATTTTCTGTCTCTTTGCTGCCACTTTTGTGATTTCAGAGCGGAGCTCTTCTCTTTGCTTGTCATTTTCAGTTTCCTTTTTCTTCTTTTTTTCATCATCAAGGTATTGGACATATCGCATCCTGGCATTTCTGCAATGCTGCAAGAGGGGCTTTGGCAATACTCCATCAAAGGAGCCACCAGTCAAAGAATCTTGGATTAGGCGAAGAGACATCAGAGTCCTTCCTTTCAGATTTGTAACCAGCATGTCCTTATTCACAGAGTACCCTCTTTCGACCGCTGCTTGCCCATGTGACAATGTGAACAGACATTTCATTGATTTCCACAGAATTGCGTACTCTGCTTTGTCACCAGCAAATATTCCCATGAATGTGTCCAGCCGACAGGAGCTACTTCTATACCCTTGAAATTCCTCCTTATGGTGCTGCACCATTTCAGTGAGGAACATCTTGTACTCACTCAGGATTTGGTCACAGTCCTCTGCTGAATGCCATCTGGCATTAAGAAGCAGCTGTAAGAGCTTCTCAAACATGGAGATGGCACGCCTTTCATCGCTGATCATAGTTACTGGATCTAGGCATGCCATGTGCCTTACTGCTGCATAATTCAAAGGGCATTTGTCCAGCAGTTTCTTTGTTGTTGCGGACAGGAAGGCTACACATTCTCTCCGGAATTGTTGGCCCGGCAGCGGTTTTTCAAGCAGCTTCTCTGAGGCTTTCTCAAGAGCTTGTTTGGTGGCAAAGCCAAGATCCACCTCTTTCAGTGGCAAATGGAGTGTTTTGTCCAGTACATCAATTTTAAGCATTTGGACAGGTGTTTTGATGTTATCCAGTACCTCCCTCTTCATAAAGCATGAAATCAAACTCTTCAAAAGGGCCTGAAGGTCTTTTGCCAAAAATGGCATCATGGGGGCATCAGTCTGGAAAGTCTCGAGAAAGGGTTTCAGCTGCCTTGCCACATAGGCAAAAAATTGTAATTTTTCCTCAAAAAGGGGGTCACCAACAGCCTCTCTGACCACAGTGTATGATGTTGACATTGGCATTTTACTCTTTGGCAGTTTCTTGTAATTGTCGACAAATATTTCAACATGTGGCCACATCTTAAGTGCTCTCTCTGCCACTGGCAAGTCCTCCACCCACCTGTGAGCACAGAATTTTAGAGGGAATGTTGATGTTTTGGTAATTTCAATAAAGTCATCCCGTCTGGCTGGTGTGTCATGAAAAAGCTGCCAAAGGGCTCTTAGTTTGTCACCTATCTTCCATCCACTTTCCTTCTCGCCTTGTTGGAAGCTTCCATGAACTGTATGAAGACCACAGGTTCCTAGGTTTATCAAGCTTCTAATATCTGGGGCCTCCTTAGACCTGTCTTCTTCAAATAATCTCAAAAATTTTTTGTTGACACTTGGTCCATCCATCGAGATTTGCAGGAGCTTGTTTGGATCAAGTGGAGAGAGGGAAACTTTAATGATTTTAGATTGATTAAGCAATTTCCTCCGGGATCAATAAAGTATTCTGATTCTGATTACCGTCATTAGACAATTAGCACTATGCTAACACCTAATGGGAATTGCCATTAACAGGCTAACAGAAATTAGCATCGCCAATTTACTTGACATGTTTAATATGCGACCTGGGTCCACATCAGACGGTATGAAGTAACAAAACTGTCAGTTGCACCATATGCACTTATAGTCATGCACTCAGCAGAAATTTCAAGTGATGAACTGATGTTCTGTTGTTCTCCTGTCAGCTACTGACAAGCTAGAGCAACGAGGGTCAAAACTCAAATATAATTGCCTATACACGTCTCAGTAGGTGGAAACATTGCGCAGCAGAGGCCACGACCTAGCTCAGCTGTCATCATATCTAGACTTACGAACAGCAAGCTGTTTCAAACAGAAAAATTAAAAAGCGAAAACAGAAGTAAAATTCCAGGACAAGAAAGATTATTTCCAGGACATTTGGCCATTTCAATCAGTTTCCAGGTCATTTCAATGACTGGAAAATAACCCTCAAAATTTTCAGGTTTTCCAGGACGCGTGGGAACCCTGTCTCTATGGACTTCCATGCAAAACAGCCTAATAATTACACCAAACACAACTCAATGAAACATCAATAAACTTTGTTTTTAATAAAATTACAACTAGACGATTCTCCACAAACTATGTAGAACAATGTCCTTATAATTTATTTCACATAAAATGCATTCAAATATTTTGCAATGTTTTAATAACAAATTATGGGTGAATATACAATATCTGGGAAAGCAGATTGGGAGGAGATGCTGGCGCATACATGTTGCTGCCGCTCCTCCCTGTTAACACAATACTTATTGTTAAAATTCGAGTTAAATTTGCACTTCTTAAGCTTTTTTTATTTTATAGTTTGTGGATGCATTTGATTCGAATTGTACTAATTTGGATTTATTTTTATAGACTTTACAGACTTTGCCTTGACTGGTTTGAAGCCTCAGGGACAACTAAATCTTTCACGGGACAAGTCTTATGAACATTTGTTTGCAAGGTGGAGATCTAAGCGTCGGAGATGGTTTGTCTTCTAGATTATAATGGATATACCGGAGTGCTCTTGATTACTTCTATACATGCTTAATGACTGAGAAATTATGTGATCTTACACCTACTGGCTTGCATTTCTGAGGGGATCATGCCTCTAATACCCAGCGTTATATGTATATGGCTGTTTAACAGAACCTCCAAATTCTAGTATCTCCATGTGCATCTCATAATATCTCCTACTATACTTCATCTGTTGCTTGCTATTGCCGCTCACCTGTGGCACTCCAGCTCGCCACCTCACCTTCTCCACTGTTCTGTGCTGCTTCTCTGCTACTATTAGATAACTATTTCTCTGTACTATGCTAAAATACTCTTGTGACCTTTATATTAAACAGTTTGTCCAGCGCAAACAGTCAGAATAGAATGTCCTAAAAGACACTGGTACTGTCCAGTGCCTGAAATATTTACATTGCGGGTCAGGTAGCCGCCACCGCTGGGCTGCGAATAAAAAGTTCAACTGCAGCATTTGTTCAGGAATATGCTGTCCTATTTATGGCTTTGGAAATATGAGTGTCATTGTACCAAATTTGCAGTATTTTAAAATAAACTCTGATCATAGATCTGTCCACAATGAAACCTCGCCATCTAATACTGCATTGTACCGCAGAATACCCGCTGAATCCGAACACAGGGTCACGGGGGGTCTGCTGAAGCCAATCCCAGCCAACATAGGGCACAAGGCAGGAACCAATCCCGGGCAGGGTGCCAACCCACCGCAGGACTTGTTTAACTCAAGACATCTTAAATGGAAAATTCTGGTGCTATCATTATATCAAATGTATGACATTCCTCACCCATAGCCTGCTTGCCACCAATCAAAATGACAGGACAAAACAATAGAAGGAAATACAAAGTTGAGAAATTGGGGTACACCCTGGGTAATGAAATTTTGCTTAATTACTAGGTGCACTTCTAACCTACAATCCTTTGCTAGAGAGAGCAGCAGGTCAGCTTGCCACAATTTGCAAAATATTGTTAAGAGAGGTGGGACAGAGAATGTTCCATAATGCTGCAATTGTGTCACCTCTACCTAAAGTTAACACCAGTCTAATTACCTGTACTGGGATGTTGTTTTAGAGGAGTTTAAGGCTGAAAAATGCATATTAAGCACAAAGTTTCACACTACACAGAATACGGAAAGCAAACACAATTTATGGTTATAAATAATGGGAAAACATCTGTGCTACCACTGTGTTGATTTCACACTGCCATACTATTTTGTGCTTTTGCTAAATTCAGAAGCATCAATAAATAATAACCAGTGATATTTGCTAAAGTGTAGTGGGAGTTTAGGGTATTGTTTGTAGATAGATTCAAAATTAGTTTAGACACAAGAAGCAGAGGGTTATGATGTGGGGAACCTTATCAGAATTGACTACTGTCAATAGTGGTATTCCATTGGAGTCAGTGCTAGGGTCACTGCTATTTTTATATTGTAAGATTTCTAAACTTTTTTGCGACTCCCCCGCAACAGGACCACATGCCAAAGAGAGTCCCAAAGCGCAATCTCCATGTCTGTGGAAGACAGCTGCTCAGTTGCCGGGGCAACCACAGGCTCCCAGCAAAAGCAAATCTGAGCCAACCACAGTCGCACTAAAAGTGCCTGACGTAGATGGGTGATGCAAGGAACATTATATATGCAGAGAACAGTATTATTTGGCCATGACCTTGCCTGATTGCTGTGTCCGTGTATAAGAGAGTGGTAGATACCGCTACAATAAATAACCGTGGTGTTCCTGTTTCAAGCTGAATAAAGCTGGTTTCGCTAAAGTACTGAGACTCAGCCTCGCGTTTTGGGGTGCAAGACAGGGACTGACATGTCACACTATATATATGAATGATTTGGATAAGAATCTAAGTAACAAGCTGGTTTAGTTTGCAGATGACATCACGCTAGGTGGAATAACAGATAATCTAGAAACTGATGAATTATTACAGAGATACCTGAACAGCATACAGGTTTGGGCAGATTTGTGCCAATGAAATTTAATACCAGTAAATATAAAGTATTGCATGTAGGAAGTAAAAAATGTTAAGTTTGAATACACAATGGGAGGTCTAACAATGAAAAGTAACCCTTATGAGAAGAATTTTAGGATTCATAATGGACTCAACACTATCAACTGCCAGACAGTGTTCAGAAGCCACTAAAAGTACTAACAGAATGTTAGGTTATATAGCACAATGTGTAGAGTCCAAGTCCAAGTAGGTTATGCTAAAGCTTTATAAAGCACTGATGAGACCTGGAGTACTGTGAACAGTTTTGGTCTCAAAGCTATAAAAAATGACAGTCCAGACAAGAGCGATTACTCTGATTCAAGGGCTACAGGTGATGGATTATGAGGAAATATTACAAGAGCTGAGCCTTTTTAGTTTAAGCAAAAAAAATATACATAGATATGACTGAAGTATTTAAAATTATGAAGGGAATTAATACAGTGGATTGAGACTATAACTTTAATATGAATTCATCAAGAACACATGGATACAGCTGGAAACTTTAGGGCGGAGTGGTGGCTCTGAGGCTAAGGATCTGTGCTGGTATCCAGAAGGTTGCTGGTTTGAATCCTCGTCACTGCCAAAAGAAATCCTATTCTGCTGGGCCCTTGAGCAAGGCCATTAACCTGTAATTGCTCCAGGGGTGCTGTACAATGGCTGAACCTGCGCTCTGACCCCATGGGGTATGTGAAAACTAACAAATTCCTAATACAAGAAATTGTATAAGGCGAAATAAAGAACAAAAAAAAAAAAACCTTAAGGACAAATTTCACACAAACATTAGGGAATCTTTTTTTATACAGAGAACCATAGACACATCGAATAAGCTACCATGAGTGAGACATTAGGACATTAGGGATTTTCAAAACTAAACTTATTTATTTTGGAAGAATTAAGTGGATAGGACTGGTGAGCTTTGTTGGCTGAATGGCCTGTTCTCCTTTAGATTGTTGAAATGTTATTACTTATAAAAGCAAGCCATCTTTCATGTATTACATATTTTATTTTGCCTCTTTAGGCTAGAAATTTAAGTTACTATGTATATTTGTTATTACACTACTGTTCATCCCTTCACACCTGCCCTAAACACCCCATTATCAAGTATAAACAATCCCAGACTAGGTTACTTGTATGCCTCCAATATATTGGGAGCTCTTCAGTTGAAATGTAACCCATCCTGGCTGAACAGGTTCCACTTATTCTGGAAGGAGTCCCCAATGCCCCATAAATCTAAACCCTTCTAAGCTACACCTAAGACTTGAGCCATGCATTAAACCTTCTAATTCTAAAACCTTGCCTGGACTGGCCCGCTGCACAGGCAGAATGTTAGAGAAGACCAGCTTTTCAGTTTTGCTCCTCAGCTTGGCACTTAAATTTTTATTGCAGACGTGACAGCCTACTTTTACTTATGTAATTTGTTCCAAAATGAACAATAAACTAAGGGATCCATGTCCCCTTTAAGGGATATCTCCCACCTGTGCATCCAGAAGGAAACACACTGTGTCAGATTATCTGTCACTGGAGAATAGCCTAGTATCAATCCCCATAATTACTAAAATTCCCACTACCATTACCTCTCTCTTATTGATGACATATTTTAAGGTGACCTACTGGCAATCTTCATACCTGCCTAACACAAAAGAGTTATCTGATTCATCATCTAGCTATGCAAGGTCCTGAAAACAATTTGACACTTCTAGTTCTGGGGTTGATGGAGCTGGATAGCATGCATCCTTTACCATGCACCAAGGATTGAAAGATAAGAGTGTTAGAAGAAAAGACAGGAAATTACTGAAGGAAAGAAACTCGCTGTCAATAATGCATAGAACTGTATATACAGTGGAACCCCGGGTTACGAGTTTAATCCGTTCCAGAACCGAGGTCGTAACCCGATCTGCTCGTAAACCGAACAAATTTTCCCCCATTTAAAATAATGGAAATGAGATTAATCCGTTCCAGCCCTCCCAAAAAGTCCCCAAAATATCATAAATAATGGAAAAAAACATGTTTTTAAATAAGAAACAAACATCAAAATACTGTATTAGTAAATATAGTTAAATAAAAGATAAACCAACTTAAGAAAATGTAACCTTACCTTGGCGGCAGATAACGGAGAGCTGCTGAGGAAGGAGGGAGGGAGGAGGGAGGTAGGGAGGGAGGACTAGAGGACTGGCTGCATTTTCGGCACCTTCACATCAAAAAAAACTAAAATTGCACTTTCTTAACTGTACGTATGTACATGAATTGTAAAAAAATAAACTTTCTTAACTTTAAACTTAGCCTAACATTTAACATTACGTACGTATGATTTTTTTTTTATGCTAATCATCTGTTTTTGCCTTTTTGGCTGCACTTTCGGCACCTTCACTTATAGCAGTTTCAGTTTTAGTACAAAGATACCTATGCAACGACGTTTGCTTTTGCCTGCTTTTTAAAAGCTTACGGAAGTGAGCCAAGCAGGTGTCATCATAATTTGCTGCAGAACGACTAGTTGCAACTTTTTCTGGATGTTTCTTTTCAATGAAACTTGTAACCTTCTCCCACATTCCCAGCACTTGTTTAATTTCACTTGTCGAAATTTCCTCTGTCTCGACCTCCTCCTCAGTACCGCTGATCTCTTGCAGAGCCTCTGTACGTTGCATGTCCTGCAGCTCAAGCAACTCCTGTGTTGAGAGTTTCTCCTCATGTTCCTCGACAAGCTCGTTGATATCACCCTCGTCAACCTGCAGACCCATCGACTTGCCGAGGGACACGATTTCATGCACTGGATCTACGTCGGGCACGTTGGTCTCGGTATCAAGACCAAATCCTTCAAAGTCCCTCGCTGCAACCGCATCAGGCCGTAACTTCTTCCATGCAGAATTCAGTGTTCTTCTGGTCACTTCTTTCCACGCCAGGTCAATCATGCGTAGGCATTGCACGATGTTGAAATGTTCTTTCCAGAACTCTCGGAGTGTTAGCTCCGTATTTTCTGTCACATCGAAGCATCGTTTGAACAGATGCTTCGTGTAGAGCTTTTTGAAATTGGAAATGACCTGCTGATCCATCGGTTGCAGGATTGAAGTCGTGTTGGGTGGGAGGTAGAGGACTTTTATGAATTGATATTCTTCCCGGATGTTGTCTTGGAGACCGGGCAGGTGGGCTGGAGCATTGTCGAGGACGAGTAACGCTTGCAGAGGCAGTTTGTTTTCTTGAAGATACTTCTTCACCGCAGGTCCAAAGCAGAGATTTACCCAGTCGATGAAGAACTGCCGCGTAACCCATGCCTTTGGATTGGCGCGCCACATCACTTGCAGTTTTTCTTTAAGAATCCTGTGAGTCTTAAAGGCTCGAGGATTCTCTGAATGATAGACTAGCAGTGGCTTCACTTTAAAGTCACCGCTAGCATTTGCACACAATGCAAGGGTGAGGCGGTCCTTCATTGGCTTATGTCCTGGCATCTTCGTCTCCTCTGCTGTGATGTACGTCCTACGGGGCATTTTCTTCCAAAAAAGCCCCGTCTCGTCGCAATTAAAAACTTGCTGGGGGATGTAACATTCTGCCTCGATGAGCTGCACGAAACGTGTGATGAACTCGCCAGCTGCCTTCTGGTCTGCACTTGCTGCCTCGCCATGTCTTACGATAGAGTGAATGCCTGATCGCTTCTTAAATCTGTCGAACCATCCATGACTAGCCTTGAATTCTGGTTCTACTACATCCGTAGATGTGGATGGTTCTTTCTGCTTCAGGTCACTGTAAATGATGCGAGCTTTCTCGCTTATGACTGTTTCAGTAAGTGTATCTCCTGCCAACTCTTTCTCTTTTATCCACAACAACAGCAGGTTTTCCATTTGTTCGTGGATAGCCGACCTTTGCTGTGTAATTACGGTCATGCCTTTTGCTACTTTTACACTCTTTATGGTCTCCTTTTGCTTTAGTATTGTGCATATCGTGGACGTACTGTGGTCGTAAATTTTGGCGAGTTCCATCACACGCACACCTCTCTC
>NC_041400.2:83997612-84050112 GCF_900747795.2 Erpetoichthys calabaricus
ACACACACATATATATATCTATATACATACATATCTACATATACAGTGGAACCTCGAGATACGATCACCTCTGTATACGAGAAATTCAAAATACGAGGAAAGTATGAGCGAAAAATTCAGATCTAAATACGAGCATTGGCTCGCGTAACGAGCCACGAGCCAGGCTGTGGGTATAGCTCGCGGCTTAGCAAGGGGGCGTGGTAGCAGTTGCGAGCCGCGATCTGCGGTGTCTGCGTTTCTCACTTAAGTGCACAGGTGGGAAACTGCCCACATCCATGATTGTTCCTGTGGCTGATGGGCTGCAGCTGCCATGTCCTCCCCGCATATATAGAGAAGCGCGAACCGGTTAAGGGGGAGAAAAAGTAAAAGAAAAGAGAGGAGAGAGAGAGAGAGAGAGAGGGGGGGGGGGGCAGGCAGGCAGGTGGGCGAGCGAGCGAGTGAGTGCAGGCTCGTGTGTAGCTGAACAGTGAGCTGAGCAGGCGAGCCAAACAGCTGAAACAGGACGGTGTAGAGAAGGTCAGCTGCATTAAGAGTGTCTCGCCTGTTGCAGAGCCCGCAGGTGAGACGCTAACAGAGAAGCAGCACCGGGGATTGTCATCTGTTTTTTAAAGACGGCATCCTTTTGACGTTTTAACCTCGTGTTAAAGGATTGTTATTCTTGTGTATTTTAAACCTCCACTTCACAACTGTTTTAAGGATTATTTATTTAAAGATTTATTGAATGCTCTACTACACTTTGGACACCTGTTTTGATTCTTTTAATAATCAGTTATATTATTTACCAGTGTTATTTATTAAAGGTAGACTACAGTATATATAATTTATCAGTGTTATTTGTTAGGAAAATTGATTTTTATGTTAATATATTTGGGGTGCAGAACGGATTAACTGGATTTCCATTATTTTCAATGGGGAAGTTTGTTCTAGATACGAGAAATTCGCTATACAAGCTCAGTTCTGGAACGAATTAAACTCGTATCTAGAGGTTCCACTGTATATATATATATACATATCTACATATATATATATATACATACATATCTACATATCTACATATATATATATATACATACATATCTACATATCTACATATATATATATATACATATATATATATATACATACATATCTACATATCTACATATATACATATCTACATATCTACATATATACATATCTACATATATATATATATATATATATATATATATATATATATCTACACATCTACATATATATATATATATATATATATATATATATACACATCTACATATATATATATATATATATATATATATATATACACATCTACATATACATATATATATATATATATATACACATCTACATATACATATATATATATATACATATCTACATATACATATATATATATATACATATCTACACATATATATATATATATATACATATCTACACACATATATATATATATATATATATATACATATCTACACACATATATATATATATATATATACACACATATCTACACATATACAGTGGTGTGAAAAACTATTTGCCCCCTTCCTGATTTCTTATTCTTTTGCATGTTTGTCACACAAAATGTTTCTGATCATCAAACACATTTAACCATTAGTCAAATATAACACAAGTAAACACAAAATGCAGTTTGTAAATGGTGGTTTTTATTATTTAGGGAGAAAAAAAAATCCAAACCTACATGGCCCTGTGTGAAAAAGTAATTGCCCCCTCAACCTAATAACTGGTTGGGCCACCCTTAGCAGCAATAACTGCAATCAAGCGTTTGCGATAACTTGCAATGAGTCTTTTACAGCGCTCTGGAGGAATTTGGGCCCACTCATCTTTGCAAAATTGTTGTAATTCAGCTTTATTTGAGGGTTTTCTAGCATGAACCGCCTTTTTAAGGTCATGCCATAGCATCTCAATTGGATTCAGGTCAGGACTTTGACTAGGCCACTCCAAAGTCTTCATTTTGTTTTTCTTCAGCCATTCAGAGGTGGATTTGCTGGTGTGTTTTGGGTCATTGTCCTGTTGCAGCACCCAAGATCGCTTCAGCTTGAGTTGACAAACAGATGGCCGGACATTCTCCTTCAGGATTTTTTGGGAGACAGTAGAATTCATGGTTCCATCTATCACAGCAAGCCTTCCAGGTCCTGAAGCAGCAAAACAACCCCAGACCATTACACTACCACCATCATATTTTACTGTTGGTATGATGTTCTTTTTCTGAAATGCTGTGTTCCTTTTACGCCAGATGTAACGGGACATTTGCCTTCCAAAAAGTTCAACTTTTGACTCATCAGTCCACAAGGTATTTTCCCAAAAGTCTTGGCAATCATTGAGATGTTTCTTAGCAAAATTGAGACGAGCCCTAATGTTCTTTTTGCTTAACAGTGGTTTGCGTCTTGGAAATCTGCTATGCAGACCGTTTTTGCCCAGTCTCTTTCTTATGGTGGAGTCGTGAACACTGACCTTAATTGAGGCAAGTGAGGCCTGCAGTTCTTTAGACGTTGTCCTGGGGTCTTTTGTGACCTCTCGGATGAGTCGTCTCTGCGCTCTTGGGGTAATTTTGGTCGGCCGGCCACTCCTGGGAAGGTTCACCACTGTTCCATGTTTTTGCCATTTGTGGATAATGGCTCTCACTGTGGTTCGCTGGAGTCCAAAGCTTTAGAAATGGCTTTATAACCTTTACCAGACTGATAGATCTCAATTACTTCTGTTCTCATTTGTTCTTGAATTTCTTTGGATCTTGGCATGATGTCTAGCTTTTGAGGTGCTTTTGGTCTACTTCTCTGTGTCAGGCAGCTCCTATTTAAGTGATTTCTTGATTGAAACAGGTGTGGCAGTAATCAGGCCTGGGGGTGGCTACGGAAATTGAACTCAGGTGTGATACACCACAGTTAGGTTATTTTTTAACAAGGGGGCAATTACTTTTTCACACAGGGCCATGTAGGTTTGGATTTTTTTTCTCCCTAAATAATAAAAACCATCATTTAAAAACTGCATTTTGTGTTTACTTGTGTTATATTTGACTAATGGTTAAATGTGTTTGATGATCAGAAACATTTTGTGTGACAAACATGCAAAAGAATAAGAAATCAGGAAGGGGGCAAATAGTTTTTCACACCACTGTATATATATATATGACAGCAACACTCATAACAATGACAACACAATTACATTGACAATCATGTTACGTTATTTTAAAAATGTTTCCTTTACTTTTTCATAACCTCTTTAACACACTACTTCTCCGCTGCGAAGCGCGGGTATTTTGCTAGTATACCAATAACAGTTTGTTAAGGATTTGTTTTTTTGTGAAGCTGCCTTCACTCGAGTGATCACTTCGAGCTGACTTGCTGGCTAACCATAAGCGTTACCTGGTAGGTAACCACCCATACAATCAGATTGTGAATCAGACTACGAATGCCGTGAATGTAATTACCCCGATCTACATGCTGTCAAATAAACGAACCACACGCCTTGGCGCAATTTTAGGGGCTTCACCTCTAGCGCTGACGTCCGAGGTTTGATTCCCATAAGGGAGTGAAGTGAGTGGGTGGTTACCTACCAGGTAATGCTTATGGTTGGCCAGCAAGTCAGGTAACATCAGCCACGGTGCCTTCAGTTGTGAGAAGCAGATCATAGAATGGTTGAAAATAGTTTACTGTCAAATAATGCAAAGAGTACGCGACACGTCTTTCCTCCTTATTCTTGGCTCATTAGGCGTACAGACTCACTGCACTCGCTTATGGTAATCGAACCTCGGATGTCAGCGCTAGAGGGGCTTCGCAGCGGTGAAGTATTGCTTTTAAATTTTAATTAAGAAGAAAAGAAAACCTTTTTAAATTAAGTCTTAAAAAGAGGTGTAAAGATATTGACAATAAGCTACGCAAACCCACCAAGAAATGCAATCGTTTAAATCAAGGCACGAGTCGAAAAACACCATCCCATAATATTAGTTAACGATTAACACATTTCTATATGTATTGTAAGCATACAATACAACTGATAATATGTTGCGCTCATTTATCTGGTGTACTGACATTTTTGCGCGTTTAACGGCTGAAATCTAACGTGGTTTGTGCCCTTCAGAATGAAAAGAGTTTGCATTTACCTTTTTAATAAAAGGCGAGCTTTTAAGCCTGAGAAATCACCCCATAAATGCACACGTTTAATTGCACATGTTAATATGTATGCTTACACAGTATTAAAAGACACTCAACAATTACACAGTATTAAAAGACAGTCAACAATTACACAGTATTAAAAGACAGTCAACAATTAACGTCATTTACCTTCGTTCCCGCGTTTGACTTGTGCTGTAAATCTCTTCCTCGTTTTCAGTTCACGTGATTACGTAGGAGGCGTAATACGTGATGACGCAATACGTGACTCCGCCTCCTCCATTAGAGTATATGGACAAAAAACAGGTTCCAGTTATGGCCATTACGCGTAGAATTTGAAATGAAACCTGCCTAACTTTTGTAAGTAAGCTGTAAGGAATGAGCCTGCCAGATTTCAGCCTTCTACCTACACGGGAAGTTGGAGAATTAGTGATGAGTGAGTCAGTCAAACAAGTTCCAGTTATGACCATTACGCGTAGAATTTCGAAATGAAACCTGCCTAACTTTTGTAAGTAAGCTGTAAGGAATGAGCCTGCCAAATTTCAGCCTTCTACCTACACGGGAAGTTGGAGAATTAGTGATGAGTCAGTCAGTCAGTCAGTCAGTCAGTGAGGGCTTTGCCTTTTATTAGTATAGATTCCAAAGTTGTGAGATGTGACACTGGCCTATAAGGCAATCTGGCTGAATTACTTATCAAAGTCGTGGCCAAAAGTTTTTAAAATGACACAAGTATTGGGTTTCACAAAGTTTGCTGCTTCAGTGTTATTAGATCTCTTTGCCAGATATTTCTATGGCATACTGAAGTATAATTACAAGCATTTCATAAGTTTCAAAGGCTTTTATTGACTATTACATTAAGTTTATGCAAAGAGTCAATATTTGCAGTATTGGCCCTTCTTTTTCAAGACCTTTGCAATTCACCCTGGCATGCTGTTAATCAACTTCTGGGCCAAATCCTGACTGATGGCTGTCCATTCTTGCATAACCAATGCTTGGAGTTTGTCAGAATGTGTGGGTTTTTGTTTGTCCAAACGAATGATTGCAAGTTCTCAATGGGATTAAGGTCTGGAGAGTTTCCAGGCCATGGAAGTGAAATTTCGATGTTTTGTTCCCCAAGCCACTTAGTTATCACTTTCGCCTTATGGCACAGTGCTCCATCATACTGGAGAAGGCATTGTTTGTCAACAAACTATTCTTGGATGGTTGAGAGAAGTTGCTCTTGAAGGATGTTTTAGTACCATTCTTTATTCATGGCTGTGTTCTTAGGCCAAACTGTGAGTAAGCCCACTCCCTTGGCTGAGAAGAAACCCCACACATGAATGGTCTCAGGATGTTTTACTGTTGCAATGACAAAAGGACTGATGGTAGCGCTCACCTTTTCTTCTCCAGATAACCCAAACAATCGGAAATGGGTTTCATCAGAGAAAATTATTTCCCCCAGTCTTCAGCACTACAATCCCAGTACCTTTTGCATTATATCGGTCAGTCCATGATGTTTTTCTTGAAAAGAAGTGGCTTCATTGCTGCCCTTCTTGACACCAGGCCATCCTCCAAAACACTTCACCTTACTGTGCGTGCAGATGCACTCACACCTGCCTGCTGCCATTACTGAGCAAACCTCTGAACTGGTGATGACCCAATCATGCAGCTGAATCAATTTTAGGGTGACGGTCCTGGCGCTTGCTGAACTTTCTTAGGTTCCCGGAGTCCTTCTTCACAACAGCAGTGGAAATGGGACTTTTGTGATTAAGTTCATTTTCATGGCAAAGAGAGACTTTGTAATTAATTGCAATTCATCTGATCACTCTTCATAACATTGTGGAGTATATGCAAATTGCCATCATAAAAACTGAGGCAGCAAACTTAGTGAAAATGAAAATTTGTGTCATTCTCAAAAGTTTTGGCCACAACTGTACAGCGGACGCTATAGACATTGTGTAAAATAAACAAAACAAAAACATGGGGACAGTTTTTGTTTTTTCCCCCCAAACAGAAAACCACAGATACGGTGAATATAAATATTACCAAGTAGAGAGTAGTAATATAGAGAGACCTTCAAAACTCGAGGTGATGTTATTTTGGAAAAATTAGGTGAATAGGACTGGCAAGCTTGCTTTACTTGAAGGCATGTTTTCTACATACTTTTTCTAATTTTGAAGTATTAAACACCAGGAACATTGCATTAATGCAAAAGTAAACCAACCTTTCCCATTAACACTGCAGAAGGAAAGATGAGAGTGGTCATCCTCACAAGAGAATGGAAAAGAAATAATAGCTTTCTTTAACTAAACATCCTTGAGCTCAGTAGACATTCATATTACATAAACAAAAGCACTGTTTTCATTAAGGTTCACCAAAAAAGTAATGTAAGCACATGTGATTACTGTTTATTTGGGTGGGTCATGCCAGAGTTTCCACTAGTAGATCTTACCTGATCAAGCTTCCTTTGCCGCAACCATATTTTCAGCAACATAATACCTTCTTTACAGCCTGGAAAGTCAGCAAGAGCAGCATTAAGAAAGGTAAGATGAGCTTCTATTAAAGCTTCCCTTAATATACCATTATTGTAGTGGGGAGTGGGTGGCTCACTGATTTCTATAAAGTGGAAAGCAAAAGAAAAAAAATTATTGATACAGTGCATAATAATTTCATCCTTCACCAAAAAAGCCACACGGACCAAGTTAGCTTATAGCAAGTTTACTCAACATCTAAAAATATCCAATGGTAGCAAAGAGAAACAGGGTGGAAAAAATAATGATGGATACAAACATGCACTACTTAAATAAAGCGAAAGAACGTGTATAGAACATTTCAGCAAATTTCAAAATGTTTAAAATTAAAAGTAGTTTTAAGCTATTCAGATAAAAACAATTTATAAGAGAAAAATTACTATGCACATATATACCTTGTGTAGCATTCTCCCATCCTTGGAACCAAGCACTCCGAATATTGTTCCTGCATATATGGAAACGAGAAGGCTTAAAGAAATCAGCTGGGATGCAGACATAAAGGCGCAACGTCACAGAATGCAGGTCTTTATCTGTAATTAAATAAAAAATCAAATGTATGAGCTAATATTTACAGCGTCTTTAGATGAGTTAAGCTGAATACAGACTAAGGTTATGTTCTACACTATGTACATTAAGCCATTTTGCTCCTACTCTTATTTGCTATACTTATTTATACATCATTTTATTGTTGTTTTGCTGATCTTTCCCAACCCACAACTGTGACACTCAAATTCCACTATGCTCTGACATTGTATGTAAAATAAAATGGAATCCAGTAAATTTAACCACATTTTCCTTCTGTCAGTGAAAAACATCCATTCCATTCACTAGAGTTAGCTACCTTAACCTGCACAAAATATTTCTTTTCTCTCGAAATATCAAACAATAATCAACAACTTGGAATGTTAAAGTTATTTTGTGCATGACAATGACAACATTCAGGAAAGGTTTGTCATTGTCATCTATTAACTACTTAAAATCCACATTACTAACCGAGAATGCTAAACCGGATGGACGCAGGGACATCCGGCCATGGGCCGTGGAAGCAAAAGACGTACTGCGCAGGAGCCCCAAGAAATACGTACTGCGCAGGCGCCCCAAGAAATGTGGCGCCGCGACCACAGAAAAAAAGAAGTCAAAGAAATGAGGCGCCACGACCACAGAAAAAAGGAGTCAAACGCCGGTGCCGCACGAAACCCATTGCACACGAAACTAGCACACAAAAAAAAAGCCGCCGCTCGCGCCCCACAAATCCCACACCCACCTCCAAGCACCCCCAGACAAGCAACGGACGGGACACACACAAAGAGGAGGATTCAACAAGCCCCTGGCACACAAAAAAAAAGAAGCCATTCGCGCCCCACCAATCCCCCCCCATGCCCCCCCCCCCCCGCCCAGCAAAGCACACAGCGCCGCACGAAATCCCATTGCACACGAAACGGGACGCACACAAAGAGGAGAATTCAACAAGCTCCTAGCACACCAAAAAAAAGAAGCCGTAACCGCCACACAAAGCCCATTAGACACGAAACGGGACAGACTACGGACATTGCACACGAAACGTTCACAAAAACAACGATTCAGACCCACAAACACACTAACATCAATAAGAAGTGACACCCAAAGCCCCATTTCTGAAGGAACCGTCCGTATTAAACATACGTTATCTCAACACCTTCACACTATGCAGCATAGGTGGATCTCCTTACACTGAAGCACTATTAACCGTTCAACTGCAGAAAAGGCTCCATATTAACAGTGAGTGCAATCCTCCTTATTACTTATCCATATTTCTCACGCTGAAGAACAAACAAGTCATGAATACACGATCACAGGTACAAAACGATACGGCTCGGATAACGGGACCAAACACACGAACCCGCATGAAAAAACAAAATACACGGCGGCGCATACAACGCGCTTCTGAACCTCCGGAAGAAAAAATGTCTCGGCTCCAAAAACGCAAAGCTCAACTAACACATTAACAGAAACGCGCGCATATGGACAGACACAATGAACGTACACGCATACAGCACGCGTCTCAAAGTGCTGCATTGAAACAGGCACGGATTCAAAATGAAACACCTCCCGTCTCAGACATACAGAAACAGCAGCGAAGGGACAAAATAAATAAACGCAGATGTCTACACCGCGCATCTGGAATGCCGAAAAACAAGCAGGCAAGTCTCCAAAAAGAGAAAGCTCAACTGACCGACATACAAAAACGAGCAACACTCAATACAAACAATGCACGCAGTAGACTACAACGGGCTTCTTACACAGCACAGGGAAATCGATTACAGCTCAAAAACAACACGTCCCAAATACTACACATACAACAACGCGCCTCTCAAACGGCACAAGCAAAAGATACACGTCACGGACATCAACGATAGACACCTGCTAAACACTTGTGCCAGTTAGCTGACAACGCGTTCAATAATGAGTCCACTATTCAGGAAAATTCATTGGGATTAATGAATGTCATTTGCAATCATTATCATTCACTTAACTTCCCTGAAGAAACAACTGACAATACAAGTAATGAATTTACACGTTGTTGTCAAAAGGGTCAAATTAGACTGCCTCCTTTACATTCATATCCTGAATATCTACAGAACCTTCTAACTAACGATGTACCTGAAAGTGAAAACTTTATGAACTGCATTACATCCTACAAATCGGTATAAACTATGAACATGAACAGTGGCACTGCACATGACATCCGTCTTGCAAAACTGTTAATTATTGATGAATGTACAATGGCATCCAGTCACTTACTCAACACCATTCATACACTTCTACAAACGTTGATGAATAATAATATTCCCTTTGGAGGAAAGGTACTTTTATTAGGAGGAGATTTTAGACAGTGCTTAGCTATTGTTCCACATGCCATGCGCTCAGCTATTGTTCAGTGCACCTTAAAATATGCAGACAATTGACATTGCTTTCAAAAGATACAGTTAGTACAAAACATGCGATGTCCAGATCCAGATCATAACAATTGGTTATTACATCTGGGAGATGGTACACTCACCAATACAGATAGACTTCACCCAGATATTAGTACAATTCCTCAAGCCTTTATCTGCGACGACTTAGTTACAGAGATATTTGGAACAGCAATCTCATTAGACCAAATGCCCCTTTTAACTCAACGCGCTATATTATGTCCAAACAATATTAATGTAGAAAACATAAATAACCAAGTCGTTGCATTACTTCCTGGAGAGACACAACTCTTTCTAAGCTCTAACAAACTTGACTCTGATCACGACAATGACCATCTTCATTGACCTTACAAGCTCTGACCTGAAATTACCTTTTACACTTAAAAGGCGTGTACAAAGAAATTTTCCAATAACCCTTTACACTGTGCCACACACTTTATTTTTGCTTTCTATTTGCATCATCTACACCTTCACACTATTCTATATCTCATTCATACATCACGCTCTTTGTCATTTCCCAACACCAGGGGTTGGCGAGCGAAGCGAGCAGGGGGCGGAACCCCCTAGTGTATAGCTACTAGATACTATCACGACAAACAAATATTTGAATAAAAAAAAAACACTAAAGTGCAGAGGAGACACAATATTTAATTTGGAGAAAACAATAACTAACATATCCACTTTCCACTACACATTTCCAATATTATTCATGGTGCAAGAACTCCAAAGAAGCTCCGTTAAGCCAATATCCAATTTGTCAATGAACCAGTCTATCTGCCAGAGGCAATATACACATTTAGAAAATACATAGAAAGAAGAGACTAGATCTGTAGTCTTAAATACTACATGATTTTTCTCTCTTTATCAAAAAATGAAACAAATCTAATCACATTAGAAAGAATGAATTTTTTAAAAACTGGAAAAGTATACAAATATAAAGAAAAAACTTTTTCTGGAAGTTTATGATTATATTTCTTAGCATGATGGGGAGTTTTTACTTAATGAACAAGAGCATCTCTGTCGCAGGGAATTCTGTTGCGCTTTTCTTTGATCATATTAGAAGTGGCAATAAACAATCTCGCTCTGTCCACACTGATGCACAGGGTTGAAAGGAACTTGCATGCTGTTTTGGCAATGGTAGGGAACAAACTCCAGGTGTTATTCCTGTATTGCAGTGGATTTTCAATCCTTGTGATTGAAGCTTCTGACAAAAATCCCTGTACCTACCACATAATTATTACTGACTCAGGTGATGCAGCAGTCCTCCTCCTCCTTGACCTGTCCGCTGCCTTTGACACCATTGACCACGAGATATTGCTGTTGTGGCTTGAACATCTTGTTGGGCTTCAAGGGGCTGCTCTTAACTGGTTCAGGTCATATTTAACTGGTAGACACTTTTCAGTGACTTAATTCCTCTTCTTCATATACTGCTCCTCTTAAATTTGGTGTTCCTCAGAGATCCATTTTGGGTCCTATTTTATTCTCTATATACCTTCACCCTATTGGAGCGATTTTTAGGAAACCTGTGTGAAAAAGTAATTGCCCCCCTGAACCTAATAACTGGAAACATTTCTTTTCACTGCTATGCTGATGATACTCAGGTTTATATTCCTGTCTGCAACTCTACAACAAATCAACTCCACAACTGTCTGTCTGAACTAAGATCCTGGATGGCTAATAATTTTCTTGATCTAAATCAAAATAAAACGGAGGTGCTTATAGTGGGTCCATCAGCTAAAGCCCAAATTGGTCTTGGACTTCTCGGCTCTTTCTCTGTCTTTTCCAAACCTCAAGTCCGCAATCTTGGTGTTACCTTTGACAGTAACCTATCTTTTGAGAAACAAGTAAATTCTGTAGTCAACAGTTGCTTTATCCAACTTAGTCTATTAGGTAAGATAAAGCCTTTTTTATCTTCTAGGGATCTTGAGATAGCTACTCATGCGTTTATTTTTTCTCGCCTCGATTTCTGCAACTCGCTGTATTCTGGGATTAACAAATCCCTGATACACAGGTTACAGTTGGTCCAAAATGCTGCCGCTCGCTTTCTGGTTGGGGCAAGAAAGTATGACTGTTTCTCCTATTTTAGCTTCTTTACACTGGCTGCCTGTCAGTTTTCGAATTGATTTTAAAATCTTGCTGCTAGTTTTTAAATCTTTACATAGGCTTGCTCCTGCCTATTTATCTGAACTGTGTGTTTTACATCAGCCATCTAGAGTGCTTAGATCTTCTGGTCAGCTGTCTCTGGTTGTCCCTCGTACCAAGTGTAAAACCAAGGGGAAAAGGGCTTTTGCAGCGGCTGCGCCTCGCCTGTGGAACTCTTTACCTCATCGTATAAAGGAGTCATCTACAATTGAACTGTTCACAACAAGATTAAAGTCTCATTTCTATTCACTTGCATTCCGTGACCTTCAGTAATACTGATGGTTTCCTCTTTGTTATTATATAACATTACTTCTATTTTTTATGTATATAACATTTCAGTCATCCCTCACCTATCGCGGGGGTTACGTTCCAGAGCCCCACGTGATAGGTGAAAATCCGCGAAGTAGCGACCTATATTTATTTTATTATTTATACATATTTTAAGGCTTTATAAACCCTTCCCACACTCTTATAAACACTTCCTATGCTCTTAAACACTTTCTACATTCTTAAACATCGCAGACCAACACTGCACATTGCACGCAGCGATCAGACGTCGATGTGTCTGCCACTCGCTTTGTGAAGGGGGGCAGCTGAACTCACGCAGAGCAGAAATGGACTTTGTGCTGCTTCTGCCAAAATGCCTGCTTGTAGCTCTGCGCGTTCGGCAGGAGGAGGAGTGGGGGTGTGTGAGGGCTGAACGCACATTCGCTCAAACACCCCTCGCATTGTCAAGGGGGTGGGGAGCTGAATGAACGCTAAGGAGAAGTGGACTTTGTGCTGGCTTTGTGCTACTTGTCGCTGTGCGTGTCAATAATTTAAAAGCCTGTACAGCACCTATTTTCCTGTCTCACTGTCTTGTCTTGCGTGAAGTTAAAATGTTTTATAATAGTGAGATGTTACTCATATCCTTAGCCCGACATCCACATATCATATGTGTTTTATAAGTTTACATGTGTTTAAAGCATGTTGGATGGGTATTTTAAGGCTTAAACTATAAAAATGTTTATTTATATGGTCTTTCTATATCTCGGATTTTCTCCTGTTGCTGATGGGTCTGGAACATAACTTCCGCGATAGGCGGGCAATCACTTGTATTTAAAAACCCGTGAAGTCGTGAGTCCGCGAAAAGTGAACCGCGAAGTAGCGAAGGATTACTGTACTCCTATTTATTATGTATTTTATTTTATGTTCATATATTTTATTTCTATTTATGTTAATTGTGCTTGGTGTGGGGTGTGTTTGTGTGTATCCTGCGGTGGGTTGGCACCCTGCCCGGGATTGGTTCCTGCCTTGTGCCCCGTGTTGGCTGGGATTGGCACTAGCAGACCCCCCCCGTGACCCTGTGTTCGGATTCAGTGGGTTGGAAAATGGATGGATGGATGTTTTGGTTTTCTTTTATTCTATTATTGTTAAGCACTTTGGCCACAGCATTACTATGTTGTTTTAAATGTGCTATATAAATAAATTGACAATGACAATTTAATACAAGCCTTTTGCAGAATTCACAGTTTTGTGATACTCAAAAGCCCAAATTAGAAGAGTTTATCTCCATTAATAGCAGAACTACCCAGGATTCAACATTTGTATGGCTTGCCATCAAGGATTTCATTTGTGATACAACAACTGCTTTTGCTAGACACTTGTGCAAAAGTCCCATTAATTGATTTTAAATTTAGAAACTCTCCTTTCTCATTTAGAGAGATCTCGCCCTAATGTTGTGGATCAAAGGCATGAGGCTCTCATTGCCTACACTAAAGCAGAATTTAACTCTCTATTTATACTTTACCGTACTGTGCTTGGTATTATATTTCCGGTTCAAAACCAAGTAAATTTTGGGCCCTTACACTGAAAAACAGACCTTTTCTTCAATTCCAACTGTCAAAACCATGGCAGGATCCCTTACTAATAAGCCCCAAGAAATAAACAGATGTGTCTTTTTATTTTATTGTAATTTGTATAATTTAGATTCCACCCTCCCTCATCAACTGACTCCTTTCTAAAGGACCTTCCCTTCTCAGGTTTCTCTGAGGATAAGGCCTCCACACTCGTCAGGCCAGTAACATTAGGTGAACTAAAAGAGGCCTTGGACTTTATGAGCTCTCAGAAATCTCTGGGTCCGAAACAGTTGGCCCCATAAATTATTTCTGCTTTTGAGAAACAGCTGTCTGACCCACTTTTCCATATACTGAATTCCACCATCTCCACCTCTCACCTTAACACTAGAATTACCAGAGTCTACCAAAAAATTTGTAGATCCGGCCCACCTTAAAACCGTTCTCACCTCTCTTTTGTCTTCTAAATGTGCCGATTAAGACGAGCAGCAAGTAGCCGGCTATTCCATCCCCCACCGTCGGAGAACGTTCACTAAGTTTTCCCAGCCAATTCCTTGTTTGATTATCTGGGAGTGACTGAACTGCTGGAGTTTTAGAATGGAAATAATAGATCATTATTTGGAATACACGCATTTCATGCGTGTTGCGTTTCTACAGTAATCTGTGTAAACACATTGCTAAAACAGTAACTTTTTCATATTTTAGTAATAAATGTTACAAAATGTAGGCATAAACTATAGAACGTGTGAAGCCTGAAGTCCAAACATCAAATAAACACTTTCACAAAAGGTTCAAGGATGCTACAGTGCTACAGAGACACAAGTTCAATTCCCAACTTTGGAGAAAGTGTTTTTTTTTTTTTTCCCCTCAAACGGATATAAAATTTATAAATTGGTATGCACTGTAAATCGTTAAGTTTAAAATGTTGATCGTGGTTATTTCTGTTGATTACTTCATGCTTTTAACAGGAGCTTGTTCAGCTTATTCAGCTTCTGATCTGACTCAAACAGCACCAGTATAACTTCACACCCAACCTGACGCTGTTCGTTTTCAAATAATATTGCATTACTTCAACAATGTTTTCTGATTGGTACTATTCGCATCATAAAATGATTTCTTCAAAACGTCACATATATTTGTCTCTTTCTTTTTTTAAAATGTGTGTTGCAGCACGCAGCAACTGGCCTCCTGCATGTTCTTGCGCACACTGAATAAGACAGCACTATATGCAATCATCAGATTCAAATGTTAACAGTTAACAGTTATATAGCACGGAATGGAAATTAGCAGTTCTTAGCATTGCACCACACAAGCTGTCATATCAACCACCTACTGTAACTTGCTTTCTTTTTTCTTCGGTTATAGTCTTGAATAAATGTGCACTTGTTTTGTTATATTTTTACATCAACATATGTTCCTGTGTTTGAGCTACATGGGCATGCTCAAAAAACACACGTGTAATGCCACGAAAAGTGCATGCAGACACTTCAGTCGCAAACATTGGTACGACAATGCAGTCACAAGTACACTGCAGAGCTATAGCGCGTCTTTATGTAAAAACAGCAGTGTCTGATGATTGCATATAGCGCTGAAGTTACTACTCTTTACTATGCTTTCCTCTGCATGTCCTGGAGTACAAAAGAAACAGCATACAGCAACATATGGAGACTGGCAAGATTGTGGGGAAAAACACACGTGATCGTATGTATCGTGATACACTGCAGAGCTATAGCGCGTCTTTATGTGAAAACAGCAGTGTCAGGTGGGGGGAGGCGGGGTGGTAGGGAAGGTTCCTGAACGCGACAGAGAATGAAAAGTGAATTAAAAAAAAAAAAAAAAAAAAACAAAGCTAATCTTTGCAAATATCATAAATTACACCGGCTGTTACAGACTGAAATCAAATGTATCTTTTTATTCTAAAATAGTAAAAAATAAGAACACTTCACTTCTCAAAAGGGAGTCATGCAGGATCGAACTCGTGACCTTCTGACTGCCAGTCAGCAACTGATACTGTTGCACCATGGCGGCAGTCATAGTAAATGAGTGTCAATGTCGCACACTAAGGCGGCTTTTATTGGCAGCGGCTTTTTTTTTTTTGTACCTTTTGTGAAAGTGTTTCTTTGATATTTGGACTTCAGGCTTCATACATTATAGAGTTTATGCCAACATTTTGTCATTTGTTACTAGAATATAAAAAACGTTTCTCTTTTAAAAATGTGTTTACACAGATTACTTTAGAAATGCAACACACGTGAAATGCGTGTGTTCCAAATAACTATTTATTATTTCCACTCTAAAACTCCACTTCACTCCCAGATAATCAATCAAGGCATGAGCTGGGAGAAGTTCGTGTATGTTCTAAGTCAGTGGGGGGAAGGAATAGCCGGCTGCTTGCAGTACGTCTTTATCAGTACATTTAGATGACAAAAGACGCTGGCGGAGAGGTAAGAACGGTTTTAAGAAGTGATTTAAGGTGGGCCGGATCTACCAGTTTTTTCGTAGGCTCTGGTAATTCTAGTGTTAATCCATCTATTAATATGGCTATGATATCTCCTCTTCCCAAACAAAGTAAAGATTCTACAGAAAATTAGATCAGCCAAATTCATTAACAACACAGACATCAAGATATTGGCCAAAGTACTTGCTCATCAACTACAGTCAGTGATGCATACACTAATTCATCCTGACCAGACAGGTTTTATTAAGTCCTGACATATAACTCACAATATACAACATCGTCTCCAGGTCATTCATGCAGAACCATCTCTTCCACAGCTATTTGAACTACTTTCTTTAGATGCACAGAATGCATTTGATAGAATGAATTGGTGCTTCCTTTGGCAGGTCACAAGTAAAATGGGCTTTAGGGAAAGCTTCATCAACTTAATTAAAACCCTCTATTCATCCCTAGTTTTATTTACTAATTCAGAAATCCTGCCCTTTGCTATTTTCAAAGGAGCCAGGCAAGGCTGCCCCCCCTCCCGCCTTCTTTTCAATCTCTCACTTAAGCCTCTTGCTGCAGCTGTCCGTAACTCCGAAAATATCGCCCCCATATACATACATACATCGTACTCCCAAAAGATTTCTTTATATGCTGATGATGTTCTGTTATATTTAGGGAATGCGCCTTAAGACCTACAAAAAAAAAAATCTGCTTAACCTGTTTGATCTATGAAGCCGTGTCTGTCTACAAAATCAACTGGAATAAGTCCTGGCTCCTTTCTCTACATTAACTGTGCAGCCAGTCTGCTATTCTTCCCAATATGCATTAGTCAGGGGCTTTCAGATATCTGGGTATGGATATTTCTGTAACTTTGTATCACTTTACGTCGTCAGACTACAAGCGTACTTTGAAGGGCATTAAAAACTCCATCACTTCATGGTCCTCTCTCTCCCTGTCTTTTGAGTTTAAACGTTCATCAATTAAGACAAATGTACTGTCCCATGTTAATTTTTATAAGTGCCATACTCCCTCTATTTCCACCTCTCAGGTTTTGATCCGAAATTAAATCTGTATTTTATAAAACATCAGAAGGTCCATGACAAGATGGACATGGGGGATTCTTCCTTCCTGACTTTGAACTATACCATTGGGCCTATACCCTATGCCCAATCTGGCACTGGACAGACTCGCCATAATTTTCCTCCTTCTTGACTACAAATTCAACAAAACTGTGTCTCCTCTCACCCTCTTTCTTTACTCCCTTCTCTGAATTGAAGATAACTGTGGTGTCTGAATGCTTATCACAAATAACAGTGTATCACTAGAAACTAGAGGTGGGCGGTATGACCAACATTCTATATCACGGTATTTTTCTAAATTCTGCCGGTTTCACGGTATTAGACGGTATTTTTTTCCCCATGCATGAGTGGATGTTAACCACATTTTCCACTGCAATTACTGCAGTAGACTGGCAAAGAATAACCTATTAGACTGTTATGAGAATTGTACATCATACAAAAAGACATTTTAATGTGCACACAAGTATTAATACAGGTTTGCATGGCCCCATAAAGTGATAGTTTTCAAGGGGGTGGCACTAAAGAGAAGGAATCACATTGCATGACAGATGCAGTCAAAATATAGAACCTTTAATTGAACAAATTTTGCAAAAGCTTAAACTATGATTTTGACAACATATTTTCAACCATCCAAAGAGGCATTTAGACTTAGTAAAATATCCAGAGGTGTTTGTCAAAAGGTGGATTGCACTGAACACGTCTTAGAAAAAGAATAAATAGTAAATATTTTTTGTAAACCAACTACACTTTCTGTTAATGTTAACAATCTCTGTCCACTGACACGTTAATGTGACTTTTTAAACAATTTTACCATCATTAAACTGCATAATATTTAAACTAATAAATAATAATAAAATACATAATAGTATTACTGATAGTTGCACCATTACTTCAAGGCTTCAAGCCCAGGTGCATTACACAGTATTCACCAAATTAAAATAAAATAAAACAAGTGCAATCTTGGTGATGACAATGTCATGACATCTTACCAACTGTACCATCATTTAGGCAAACTGCATTAATATGGACCTTGATTCAAGCTAAGCTATATACATAAATAATAAAAACTGCAACTTGCATTTATAATGCTGTTTGTGGTATAGCCCTATGGAAGCGCATTAGGGCCACTGTGAAGAAAAAAAAAAATATGGACACAGAAGAAAAAAACAAAACTACAGTAATCCCTCCTCCATCGCGTGGGTTGCGTTCCAGAGCCACCCGCGAAATAGGAAAATCCGCGAAGTAGAAACCACATGTTTATATGGTTATTTTTAGAATGTCATGCTTGGGTCACAGATTTGCGCAGAAACACAGGAGGTTGTAGAGAGACAGGAACGTTATTCAAACACTGCAAACAAACATTTGTCTCTTTTTCAAAAGTTTAAACTGTGCTCCATGACAAGACAGAGATGACAGTTCTGTCTCACAATTAAAAGAATGCAAACATATCTTCCTTTTCAAAGGAGTGAAAAGCAAGCAGTCAAAAAAAAAATCAATAGGGCTTTTTGGCTTTTAAGTATGCGAAGCACCGCCGGTACAAAGCTGTTGAAGGCGGCAGCTCACACCCCCTCTGTCAGGAGCAGAGAGAGAGTTAGAGAGAGATAGAGAGAGAGATAAAAAATCAATACGTGCCCTTTGAGCTTTTAAGTATGCGAAGCTCCGTGCAGCACAGCATGTCGTTTCAGGAAGCAGCTGCACACAGCCCCCCTGCTCACACCCCCCCTACGTCAGCGCAAGAGAGAGAGAGAGAAAGTAAGTTGGGTAGCTTCTCAGCCATCTGCCAATAGCGTCCCTTGTATGAAATCAACTGGGCAAACCAACTGAGGAAGCATGTACCAGAAATTAAAAGACCCATTGTCCGCAGAAACCCGCGAAGCAGCGAAAAATCCACGATATATATTTAAATATGCTTACATATAAAATCCGCGATGGAGTGAAGCCGCGAAAGGCGAAGCGCGATATAGCGAGGGATCACTGTATATGTCGAGAATAAATAGGACATGTTGACTATGTCAAGATTAAAGTCGACATTTCCACTTTATTCTCATAGTTTATTTTATCATAGTTAGATTTCTCAAACCCCGTCACAAGTTAATGCAGCACATCAAATACTTTGTGTTAATCACCACACGATAAACGTCTTTGTGAAATGAAAACTAGTATTAACTTAGCCGACGGAGTGTTTCAGAACTTTAAAAATATCTTCGTTATACATGTTTAATTACGCCATCCATTCAGAGTTGCGCCCATCTCTGAACGAGTCGATAGCACATCGCAGAATCAATACAAGCAAAATATACACTAGCAAGTACAAAAACAAGTACAACTTGGCTTGCAGTATTATCCAGTAGTATAGAAACAGCATTTACACATCTGACCTTTTAAAACTAAAGTATCTCCAGGCAACGGATGTGACTCCTTTTTTTCGGCAAAAGTTCTTCTGTTCATCACATGTTCAACTTTACTTTTAGTTCAGTTTCAGAATGCTCTCTGTCCATTTTCACCGCGCAGAATACCTATGCTACCGCCCACTATTTGGTGGTGTAGCAGTGAAAAAGAGCCCTAGTGCAACAAATCTGTGTTTAGCGGTGTAGCAGTGAAAAAGGTCCCCACTTAAACAGTTTCCCGCTGCGCCTAGTTCCGAACGTCGTTTAGGCAATTTAAACCGGTGTTGCGGTATAAGGAAAAATCCATATCATAAAAAAATAAAAACGGTTTTCGGTATGAACCGGTTATACCGCCCAGCACTACAAGAAACCTTCTCATGTAAACAACCCCTTCCTCAAACACCCAATGGACTGCTTCATAAAAAGATCTTTATTTTACAGTGTGTCAAATTTTCCTTAACTTTATGTGGAGACATTCTGAATAAAACATTTAAAACATTTTAACAAGACAAAGACATTCACCCCAACAAAAGCTCATTAATACTATCCACCTAATTTTTTTCAAAACTACAAAAAAGTTCAGTTTTAATTGCATCCATATACTACTATCTACAGCACTACTTGGTCATTTTTTATGTGTCTATGGTTCGCTGTGTGAAGTATAATGCAATTGAAGCTATTCAAATGACTGTGTAAAGAAGTAGCATGGCAGCCAAGTTGTTAAATTCACAGTCCCCGTCACCATTTTTGCCAGATACTACACATTATATCTATGTACGTGGGTTCTCTATGTATACAGCTTTCCTCTCACATATATAATATGTGCAGGTTACATTGAATGGTTAAAATTAACTGATTCCATATAAGTTTTTTCTGGGTATATGAATGTGTGCCCTACTATGTGGACAGTCACCTAATCAATCCAAAGCATAGTTATTTCTCTTTTTATGCATGATACTATCAGGACAGTCTCAAATTCATCACTAATCTGTTCTAGATTAACCAAGTTCAAAACACAGACCATTTAAAATAGAATCTTTGACAAATTTAGGCAAAATTATTTCTGACACAAACTGCTCATTTAACATCCCATGGTAAATTGAGCTTACCAGCTGATCTAACCAGGAGGATGGGTCTTATGTAATCTCCATGAAGAAAAGTAAAATGCATGCTACTAATCACAGGTCTGCAGAGCAAGTGATGCGCCAGACCACAGAGGTATAATGCACGCTTCGATGGAAACGCTGGTTCAAGTAGTCCTTTTCTCTTGTAGGATCTCCTGTTTAGGAAGAGGAGAGAGAGGAAAAAAAAGTAATTCACCATCGCGTGTAGCATTCATTTTACCTGAAATGCACAAAGGTAACAAGGCACTCATTCTTACAGTGAGGATTTCTGGCTTTCATCGAGGAGGCCCATGTCTAACCAACGTTACAGTGGTGGTCATACGAAAACTTACACTAGGAAGTTGCATTGTAGAGCATGCCAAAAGGCAGGAACTCATTTATAAGTTTACATTGCAATTTCTTTTCCATCTACAAGATGGATTAGAAAGCTGAGAGACAAATTAAGCGCATTAATGGTTGTACTTGGAACACTTGTTTATACCCAAGATTATCAGAAACTTTCTTATGTAGAGGTGGGCAATATGACCTCAAATTGAAAATCACGGTATTTTCCAAAATTCTGACAATACTGATACCATATTGAGATATAAAAAATATATCAAATAAATCCCTTAAAAATTAATACAATTATAGACAAATTATACAAATAAATATGGTGAGACACTGTTTGGAGCCAAAAATATTTTCATAATTGCAGAAAATGCTCATGATAAACCTGAGGTAGGACTATATAAACATCAATCATAAATATACAGTATCTCGCAAAAGTGAGTACACCCCTTACATTTTTGTAAATATTTTATTATATATTTTCATGGCACAACACTGAAGATATGATATGATACAATGTAAAGTAGTCAGTGTACAACTTGTATAACAGTGTAAATTTGCTGTCCTCTCAAAATAACTCAACACACAGCCATTAATGTCTAAACCGCTGGCAACAAAAGTGAGTACACCCCTAAGTGGAAAATGTCCAAATTGTGTCCAAAGTATCAATATTTTGTGTGGCCACCATTATTTTCCAGCACTGCCTTAACTCTCTTGAGCATGGAGTTCACTAGAGCTTCACAGGTTGCCGCCGGAATCCTCTCCCACTCCTCCATGATGACATCATGGAGCAAGTGGATGTTAGAGACACACCTTCTGTTTGAGGAGGCCCCGCAGATGCTCAATAGGGTTTAGGTCTGGAGACGTGCTTGGCCAGTCCAGCACCTATACCCTCAGTTTCTTTAGCAAGGCAGTGGTCATCTTGGAGGTGTGTTTGGGGTCGGGTTATGTTGGAATAGTGCCCTGCGGCCCAGTTTCCAAAGGGAGGAAATCATGCTCTGCTTCAGTATGTCACAGTACATGTTGGCATTCATGGTTCCCTCAATAAACTGTAGCTCCCCAGTGCCGGCAGCACTCATGTAGCCCCAAACCATGACACTCCCACCACCATGCTCGACTGTTGGCAAGACACACCTGTCTTTGTACTCCTCATCTGGTTGCCGCCATACACGCTTGACACCATCAGAACCAACTAAGTTGATCTTGGTCTCATCAGACCACAGGACATGGATCTAGTAATCCATGTCTTTAGTCTGCTTGTCTTCAGCAAACTGTTTGCAGGCTTTCTTGTGCATCATCTTTAGAAGAGGCTTCCATCTGGGACAACAGCCATGCAAACCAATTTGATGCAGTGTGCAGCGTACGGTCTGAGCACGGACAGGCTGACCCCCCACCCCTTCAACCTCTGCAGCAATGCTGGCAGCACTCAAACACCTATTTTCAAAAGACAACCTCTGGATATGACACTGAGCATGTGAACTCAACTTCTTTGGTCAACCATGGCGAGGCTTGTTCTGAGTGGAACCTGTCCTGTTAAACCCCTGTATGGTCTTAGCCACTGTGCTGCAGCTCAGTTTCAGGGTGTTGGCAATCATCTTATAGCCTATGCCATCTTTATGTAGAGCAACAATTCTTTTTTTCAGATCCTCAGAGTTCTTTGCCATGAGGTGCCATGTTGAACTTCCAGTGACCAGTATGAGAGTGTGAGAGCGATAACACCAAATTTAACACACTAGCTCCCTATTCACACCTGAGACCTTGTAGCACTAATGAGTCACATGACACAGGGGAGGGAAAATGGCTAATTGGACACAATTTGGTCATTTTTCACTGAGGGGTGTATTCACTTTTGTTGCCAGCGGTTTAGACATTAATGACTGTGTGTTGAGTTATTATGAGGGGTCAGCAAATTTACACTGTTATACAAGCTGTACACTGACTACATTGTATCAAAGTGTCATATCTTCAGTGTTGTTCCATGAAAAGAAATAGTAAAATGTTTACAAAAATGGGAGGGGTGTACTCACTTTTGTGAGATACTGTGTATACATACACATACAGTATATATATATATATATATATATATATATATATATTTATATACACACACACACAGTGGTGTGAAAAACTATTTGCCCCCTTCCTGATTTCTTATTCTTTTGCATGTTTGTAACACAAAATGTTTCTGATAATCAAACACATTTAACCATTAGTCAAATATAACACAAGTAAACACAAAATGCAGTTTGTAAATGGTGGTTTTTATTATTTAGGGAGAAAAAAAAATCCAAACCTACATGGCCCTGTGTGAAAAAGTAATTGCCCCCTGAACCTAACAACTGGTTGGGCCACCCTTAGCAGCAATAACTGCAATCAAGCGTTTGCGATAACTTGCAATGAGTCTTTTACAGCGCTCTGGAGGAATTTGGGCCCACTCATCTTTGCAAAATTGTTGTAATTCAGCTTTATTTGAGGGTTTTCTAGCATGAACCGCCTTTTTAAGGTCATGCCATAGCATCTCAATTGGATTCAGGTCAGGACTTTGACTAGGCCACTCCAAAGTCTTCATTTTGTTTTTCTTCAGCCATTCAGAGGTGGATTTGCTGGTGTGTTTTGGGTCATTGTCCTGTTGCAGCACCCAAGATCGCTTCAGCTTGAGTTGACGAACAGATGGCCGGACATTCTCCTTCAGGATTTTTTGGTAGACAGTAGAATTCATGGTTCCATCTATCACAGCAAGCCTTCCAGGTCCTGAAGCAGCAAAACAACCCCAGACCATCACACTACCACCACCATATTTTACTGTTGGTATGATGTTCTTTTTCTGAAATGCTGTGTTCCTTTTACGCCAGATGTAACGGGACATTTGCCTTCCAAAAAGTTCAACTTTTGACTCATCAGTCCACAAGGTATTTTCCCAAAAGTCTTGGCAATCATTGAGATGTTTCTTAGCAAAATTGAGACGAGCCCTAATGTTGTTTTTGCTTACCAGTGGTTTGCGTCTTGGAAATCTGCCATGCAGGCCGTTTTTGCCCAGTCTCTTTCTTATGGTGGAGTCGTGAACACTGACCTTAATTGAGGCAAGTGAGGCCTGCAGTTCTTTAGAAGTTGTCCTGGGGTCTTTTGTGACCTCTCGGATGAGTCGTCTCTGCGCTCTTGGGGTAATTTTGGTCGGCCGGCCACTCCTGGGAAGGTTCACCACTGTTCCATGTTTTTGCCATTTGTGGATAATGGCTCTCACTGTGGTTCGCTGGAGTCCCAAAGCTTTAGAAATGGCTTTATAACCTTTACCAGACTGATAGATCTCAATTAATTCTGTTCTCATTTGTTCCTGAATTTCTTTGGATCTTGGCATGATGTCTAGCTTTTGAGGTGCTTTTGGTCTACTTCTCTGTGTCAGGCAGCTCCTATTTAAGTGATTTCTTGATTGAAACAGGTGTGGCAGTAATCAGGCCTGGGGGTGGCTACGGAAATTGAACTCAGGTGTGATACACCACAGTTAGGTTATTTTTTAACAAGGGGGCAATTACTTTTTCACACAGGGCCAGGTAGGTTTGGATTTTTTTTTCTCCCTAAATAATAAAAACCATCATTTAAAAACTGCATTTTGTGTTTACTTGTGTTATATTTGACTAATGGTTAAATGTGTTTGATGATCAGAAACATTTTGTGTGACAAACATGCAAAAGAATAAGAAATCAGGAAGGGGGCAAATAGTTTTTCACACCACTGTATATATATATATATATATAAACACACACACATATATACACACACACACTATACAGTATGCATGTTGTGTAGCACTTTGTTTTACATTGGCAAGAGTGGAGCACCACAATTCAAGAGTGTGGCACGAGTGTCATGTGTGATGTTCATACTTTCCTCAAGCTTGTTTAGAGGGTCAACTTTTGATGGTCTTGAAAAGGTTATTAGTAGTTCACCATTTCCAGGTTTATCCTGGTACCAACAGTACTGCAAAATTCAGATAATAGCACAACACAAAGGTATTCGCACTCATACCAGTATACCGCCCATCTCTGAGTAGAAAAAGACCTTCTTATATATATTAAAAAAAAAATTCTATATGTAATATAGAATTATATATATATATATATACATACACACACACACACAGTGCATCCGGAAAGTATTCACAGAGCATCACTTTTTCCACATTTTGCTATGTTGCAGCCTTATTCCAAAATGGATTAAATTCATTTTTTTCCTCAGAATTCTACACACAACACCCCATAATGACAATGGGAAAAAAGTTTACTTGAGATTTTTGCAAATTTATTAAAAATAAAAAAATTGAGAAAGCACACGTACATAAGTATTTACAGCCTTTGCCATGAAGCTCAAAATTGAGCTCAGGTGCATCCTTTTTCCCCTGATCATCCTTGAGATGTTTCTGCAGCTTAATTGGAGTCCACCTGTGGTAAATTCAGTTGATTGGACATGATTTAGAAAGGCACACACCTGTCTATATAAGGTCCCACAGTTGACAATTCATATCAGAGCACAAACCAAGCATGAAGTCAAATGAATTGTCTGTAGACCTCCAAGACAGGATTGTCTCGAGGCACAAATCTGGGGAAGGTTACAGAAAAATTTCTGATGCTTTGAAGGTCCCAATGAGCACAATGGCCTGCATCATTCAAAAGTGGAAGAAGTTCAAAACCACCAGGACTCTTCCTAGAGCTGGCTGGCCATCTAAACTGAACGATCGGGGGAGAAGGGCCTTAGTCAGGGAGGTGACCAAGAACCCGATGGTCACTCTGTCAGAGCTCCAGAGGTCCTCTGTGAAGAGAGGAGAACCTTCCAGAAGGACAACCATCTCTGCAGCAATCCACCAATCAGGCCTGTATGGTAGAGTGGCCAGACGGAAGCCACTCCTTAGTAAAAGGCACATGGCAGCCCGCCTGGAGTTTGCCAAAAGGCACCTGAAGGACTCTCAGAACATGAGAAAGAAAATTCTCTGGTCTGATGAGACAAAGACTGAACTCTTTGGTGTGAATGCCAGGCATCACGTTTGGAGGAAACCAGGCACCGCTCATCACCAGGCCAATACCATCCCTACAGTGAAGCATGGTGGTGGCAGCATCATGCTGTGGGGATGTTTTTCAGTGGCAGGAACTGGGAGACTAGTCAGGATAAAGGGAAAGATGACTGCAGCAATGTACAGAGACATCCTGGATGAAAACCTGCTCCAGAGCGCTCTTGACCTCAGACTGGGGCGACGGTTCATCTTTCAGCAGGACAACGACCCTAAGCACACAGCCAAGATATCAAAGGAGTGGCTTCAGGACAACTCTGTGAATGTCCTTAAGTGGCCCAGACTTGAATCCGATTGAACATCTCTGGAGAGATCTTGAAATGGCTGTGCACGGACGCTTCCCATCCAGCCTGATGGAGCTTGAGAGGTGCTGCAAAGAGGAAAGGGTGAAACTGGCCAAGGATAGCTGTGCCAAGCTTGTGGCATCATATTCAAAAAGACTTGAGGCTGTAATTGCAGCCAATGGTGCATCGACAAAGTATTGAGCAAAGGCTGTGAATACTTATGTACATGTGATTTCTCAGTTTTTTTATTTTTAATAAATTTGCAAAAACCTCAAGTAAACTTTTTTCACGTTGTCATTATGGGGTGTTGTGTGTAGAATTCTGAGGAAAAAAATGAATTTAATCCATTTTGGAATAAGGCTGTAACATATCAAAATGTGGAAAAAGTGATGCGCTGTGAATACTTTCTGGATGCACTATATAATATATATATATATATATATATATATATATATATATATCCATCCATCCATCCATCCATCCATTTTCCAACCCGCTGAATCCGAACACAGGGTCACGGGGGTCTGCTGGAGCCAATCCCAGCCAACACAGGGCACAAGGCAGGAACCAATCCCGGGCAGGGTGCCAACCCACCGCAATATCTCTATATATAAAATCCCTATGTGCGTCCAGGTGTCCATGTGTGGGTGTCTTTTGGTGAAGTGCGCATGCGCGGGGCACGGTGCGATGCGCGATATTACTGTCAGAGAAAGTTAGAGGCGTTTTACGGAAATACAACCCAGTATTACTGCGAGAAGAAATTAAAGGTACACAATACAGTGGTGCATATTGCAGCCACATACAAGGCAGTATTACTGTCAGAGGAGATTAAAGGCATATTACCGACGCGCACGCCTGTATTACCGCCAGAGAAAATTAAAGGTATATTACGGACGTACAAGACGGTATCCTTCAATATGGGCACGCACAAAAAGTCAAGCCTCAAAAGGGCGACCTCAATTGGGCGCAGCGAATAAAGGCGCGCGTAAATAAAGATCTGCACCATTGTTGCTCTTCACATATTCCAGAGCCATTTGAACTAAATTATCTACGAACGCCTTTATTCGCTGCGCTCAACTGAGGTCGCCCTTTTGAAGCTCGCCTTTTTGTGCGCGCCATTATTGAATAGGGTCGTACAAGACAGTATTACTGTCACAGAAAATTAAAGACACACAATACACGGGGCAGCCCACGAAGAACGGTCAGCTCAGCAAGTAAACATCAACAAAAAAAAAAAAAAAAAAAAAAAAAAAAAAAAAAAAAAGAAAGGCTAAAAGAAAGAAAAATACGACCAACAAAAAGAATGAGGTCAAAGTCCCTTTCCATTTAATATAGACTGTTCCTACTAATGTTTATGCACTACTGTTCTAGCGCCCGTTATTGTAACGGGCTAAATGACTAGTGTGTAAATATATATATATATATATATATATAATATAATATGTGTGTGTGTAGTTAGAAACAGTTGCTTTGTCAATTTCTTTGAGGGCAGGCTTATACTAAAAAAAGTAAAAAAAAAAAAAAAATTCAGATTTTGTCGGGGAAACAAAGTCAGATTAAGAAAAAATGCACTAAGGTACATTTTAGTCATCAACTGTGTAATTTTGTAGGCTATATTTGGATATTATGCATATTGTGAAGAAATTACATCATACTACATTTTGTACACCAAACTATTTATTTTTGAAGAAAACATGCCTTTTCACACAAGCAACAGACCAGCTTTGTTTGACATGCTATCTTGAGCCAGGCTACTAAGGCTACATTTAGACTGTAATAACACTGCAGAGAATACTTAGCAATTGGGCTGTATTAGTATGTTTTATTTTTTTTTGTTTTGTTTTTTGGACTTCACATTTCTTTAAAATGAGATAATCTGTGACAACTATATTAAAAAAAGAAAAAAGAACAGTGGTGAAATTCAGTTTGATTGTGGATGAAATGCCAAAGGCAAATTTAAAAAATTTAAAAGCACATTTATCAGTGTTAATGTGGTTTATCAGTATTAATCAGTTTCTTCAAAGCCTTACATGGGTGAGAAGGAACTGCAAGTCTCTTACTAACTTGTGGTCTTGCATGAGAAGTGGTGTACAGTGATCCCTCGCTGTATCGCGCTTCGCCTTTCGCGGCTTCACTCCATCGCGGATTTTATATGTAAGCATATTTAAATATATATCGCAGATTTTTTGCTGGTTCGCGGGTTTCTGCGGACAATGGGTCTTTTAATTTCTGGTACATGCTTCCTCAGTTGGTTTCCCCAGTTGATTTCATACAAGGGACGCTATTGGCAGATGGCTGAGAAGCTAGATTGCTTACTTTTATCTCTCTCTTGTGCTGACTATCTGTGATCCTGACGTATGGGGATTGAGCAGGGGGGCTGTTCTCACACCTAGACGATACGGACGCTTGTCTAAAAATGCTGAAAGATTATCTTCACGTTGCTATCTTTTGTGCAGCTGCTTCCTGAAACGACATGCTGCACAGTGCTTTGCATACTTAAAAGCTCGAAGGGCACGTATTGATTTTTGACTGAAAAACAAACTCTGTCTCTGTCTCTCTCTCTCTCTCTCTCCCTGCTCCTGACGGAGGGGGGTGAGCTGCCGCCTTCAACAGCTTTGTGCCGCGGTGCTTCGCATACTTAAAAGCCAAACAGTCCTATTGATTTGTTTGCTAGAGATTGTTTTCTCTATCTATGTGACATTCTGTGCTTCTGACACGCACTCCTTTGAAGAGGAAGATATGTTTGCATTCTTTTAATTGTGAGACAGAACTGTCATCTCTGTCTTGTCATGGAGCACAGTTTAAACTTTTGAAAAAGAGACAAATGTTTGTTTGCAGTGTTTGAATAACGTTCCTGTCTCTCTACAACCTCCTGTGTTTCTGCGCAAATCTGTGACCCAAGCATGACAATATAAAAATAACCATATAAACATATGGTTTCTACTTCGCGGATTTTCTTATTTCGCGGGTGGCTCTGGAATGCAACCCCCGCGATGGAGGAGGGATTACTGTATACTATTACCACCTTGAAGCTTTTGAATGGTTGAATCTATATGTGTTCCATTGTGTGTTACTATATATCCTGTTCTGAAAACAATGAAATATTTTTCAAAAGGGACAAAAAAGACATCAAGTGAATAAAAAGAAAAGACATATTGAAAACATGTACCAAGCAAGGAAGGAAGAAATAACGAAAAACAAAAAATAATAAAATAAAAAAGGAGATTTACACTCCAATCTTGGGAGTACTTCAATAAGCCAATCAGTTAGTAGTGTTTGCACCAGGGATTAAAGGGCCCTGCTTGAGTTGTGGAGTACTGGCAGCTATTGGATGTATACTAGGGCAGCATGTGAGAACAGTCCCAAACCTTGAATTCAAAAATGACACCACAGGGGAGTACTAGAAGTTATTATTTTGTTCAATTTCAAGCACTGCTTTGCACTGCCCTTACAGTCATTAAACGATAATGTAGATTAACACTTTACACATACAACTGTTCATTGAAATAATTCATGCAGTTACTAGAAATTTGTAGGTTTGATTTTTAAACGTTCTTTAGATGTTATGTTGTATCCTCCTTACCCTACAGCACTTCATACGATGATGAACATTAACAACATGTATATGTCCTGAGGTCTATATGGTGGTAATAAATAATCCTCATCCATGTGTCGGCTAGGTACTGCAACTTCAGATAAATTTCAGATAAACTTCAGATCTGCTAAACACTCAATATCAAAACTATTACACATAATAATACTATACTGTTGCACCAGTAAACCACTAGCTAAATGCAGTGGCAACTGATGTAATGTTAGGTAGCTTACTAGAGGTTGGACAAATTTAAGATTTTTTAAAATACTGCAGCACAAGCTGTTTTCACACTTTCTTTTTTCTTTTCTGCACTCCTAACTGGTGTTGACTTGTTCTCTCTGCTCATTACAGGCAAATTACCACAACAGGTGACTGTGAACAACATTAATTTGATGTTTCATGAAACAGCAATAACCCCAATTGAGTCAAGCTGCGGATCATCAGAGGTCCACTCTGTTAAGCAGGTTGTCACTTTCCATTATACTTCATTAATGTTGCGCAATACACCCAGTTACACTATGGTTAAAATAAGGGTTGTGGGAGGAGATATCTGACTCAAGTCAGGTAAACTATGGGACAAAACATGCAAGCCAATTGGCTGTCTGGCAAAGCTCCTGAATCACAGAGGTCTGCAAACCCCCAACATACTCCATCATACCCCATGCACAGTGAGTCATCCACTTTTAGAAAGGGGCAGCTCTTGTTTGGTTTATCCCTAGAAAAATGAGCCAAAAGCATTAATTTCTTTCAACAAAACATATTGTGAAATACAAACATTTATATAGTAAAATGTCAACATAATTCCATTAGGAAAAGTATGTCTAGTGTCCACCGCTGTGCTGATGAAAATTCAGCATGCTATATCCACTGTAATTGTTATATTATGTTGTTAGACTTAAGTGCAGCATTTGACACCATTGACCAATCTAGTTTACTGCAAAGGCTAGAAAATGATGTTGGTCTTACAGATACTGTGCTCGCTTGGTTTAGTTCTTAATTATCAAATCGATTCCAATATGTACAGAAATGTGCTGGCAGTACTCCATCATTACACACAGAAGTTCATTATGGTGTCCCGCAGGGCTCAGTACAGGGACCTTTATTGTTTTTACATGCTTCCACTGGGATCTCTCATTAGGAAACAATGTTAATTTTCACTCGTATGCAGATGACACCCAGTTATACCTTTCATTTAAATCAGATTAAGTTTCTCCGATGTTGTCTTTACTTAGTTGTGTTAGTGAATTAAAGGAGCGGATGAGTGAGAACTACTTGTCTTTAAATACAGATAAAACAGATGTTAATTATTGGAGGGAATGACGCTGATCACAACAATATTTTGTCATCATTTAACTCGTGGGAATCCCCATTAATTTTACTGAATCAGCCAGCAATCTAGGAGTTATCTTTGACTCTAGCATGTCATTTAAAGCGCATATTACAAAGTTGTCCAAAACAGGTTTCTTCCATCTTAAAAATGTTAGGAAATTAAGGCGCTTTCTAAATAAACAGGATTCTGAGAAATTAATTCATGCATTTATTTCTAGTAGGATTGACTACTGCAATGCAGTGTTCACTGGATGTTCAAACTGTTCTCTAAACAGCATCCAGTTAACCCAAAATGCGGCTGCAAGAATTATTACAAGAACAAGAAAATACAAACACATAACTCCAGTTCTTAAATCCTTACACTGGCTCCCGGTTACATTTAGGGCAGATTTCAAAATCCTCCTTTTAACATATAAAGCATTAACAGGACAATGTCCGGCTTACTTGTTGGAACTTATCATGACTTACAAACCAGAGCGCACAAAAAGATCTCAAGATGCCGGTCTGCTTAGGAATCCAAGGATTAATAAAATAACAATTGGAGGTCGAGCTTTTAGTTACAGGGCCCCTAAACTGTGGAATGGTCTGCCTGCTACTATAAGAGATGCCCCTTCGGTCTCAGCTTTTAAATCCTGGCTAAACACTCACTACTTCGTTTAACATATCCTGACTAGAGCTGCTGATTAACTTTACATACTGCATCTCTGTTGTTAGTCATTAGCACTAAAACATAAGTAACATGATCGTTATAATTTGTTACTAACCCTCACCTATTCTGTGTTTCTTCTCGGTACTCAAATGTGGCACGGCCCACCTGCCAAGTTGTTTTGCCTGCCTAAGGTAAAGTCATCCCTGATGGAGGATTGCAGGAATCGTGGGAAAGATGGGCCCTTTCATCGGAATGGCTGCCCCAGCGCTGTTTCAGCCGTGGAATGGCCAAATAGGAGAGGCAGCTTGATGGCTGAGGGTCTCCAGGACTCTAAACAAATCCAAATCATATTATGTGATATCATCTACTGTTAAATTCTGCTCTGTATTTGTAAAATTTTTATTTTTATAATGTATTTAGGATTTGTTCTGTTTTGTGTATTGTATTGTATTGACCTTCTTTTTGACACCCACTGCACGCCCAACCTACCTGGAGAGGGATCTCTTTTTGAACTGCCTTTCCCAAGGTTTCTTCCATTTTTTCCTTACAAGGGTTTTTTTGGGAGTTTTTCCCTTGTCTTCTTACAGAGTTAAGGCTGGGGGGCTGTCAAAGCCCATTGAGGCACTTCTTGTGTGATTTTGGGCTATACAAAAATAAATTGTATTGTATTGTATATCCTGTGTGTGATATGTTTTGAAACTGTCACCAACGCACATGGGCAGTGTTCATGCAATTGTTGAAAAATTCTTTTTTTTGTAATATTTTTTTCTGTTGGTTGTGTATGACAGGGTAGAATGTTAATGCCTGACCTGCATGATTGACACCAGCCACTGCGTTTTTGCAGCCTACAATAGAACAAGGCATGGTGGCTTTCACATTTCCCTTGACACAAACTTTGACAGTTTCTGCAATGTTAACAGTGCTTAAGGAAGCAGACATCTTTTTTGTCCTATCTTCAACTAGATTGCAATCATTTTGTCTTTTGCCGTGCTGCAGCTCGACACGTTCATGTGACTAGAGTTGTGCTTTTCTATACTTTCATGATATACTGTATATGGTATAAACCAACTTCTGATCGTTCCGAAAAACAGTGTGAACCCAGCTAACTTTTTTAAATTAATTTTGTGCATAGTTTGAACACCTTGTTTTTCTTATTTCCCCTCTTTATATAAATATCTTTGAAGGTCATTATTCTGTCTCCTTTGGTATGTTTTTAGGTACTTGCAACCTATCAATTGTAGCGTTTTTTTCAGCTTTTATAACTTTTGTTGTAAATTCACAATGGAATATTAATAGTGGGTTTCATTTTATCGATTTACTGAAACTTTATATAAATATATGTTCATTGTGGAGCTATTACAAACACTGATGGTCAGTGGTGGACTTGTCACTGGCCACTGGGAGGGAAAAATCTATTAAAAAATTGGTTTGGAGCATTGGCTTTGTCCACATCACCCTCTAGCTGCTACAATCCTACAATTATGCCCAGTCCTTTCCAGAGATCTTTCATGTTTTTTATTTGGAGAGAGTTTGATGTCTATTTTGGCTTTCCAAGCTTCCTTTCCTACAATCAGCTTTTTTCTTTAGCACTTGCTGTGTGTCCTTTAGAGTCTGTCTCCAGATTTGAATGTTTTCTTTTTCTCATTCTGGACACCTTTTAGCTCCTTATTAATCCAGGTATTGTTGTTTGGAAAGCAACATACTGTCCTTGAACTACAGTGTCAACACAACAAGTCTGTGATACGGGGATTTAGTCCCTCAATGTCATCCCCATGTAACTCACACAAATTTCCCTGTCATTTGGAAACAGTCATTCAGAGCTATTCCAGCCTCTAGACTCCACTTCCTCACTATTCTGGTAATAACAGGCTGCCACCTAATAACAGGCCTGTAGCTGGGAATGAAATGAATCAGAGGTCATGGTTAGATCTGCTCAAAAGTGCCAGTAGTTTACACTTAAAGGCATCTAACATGTGAGTAGAGCAGGATCAACTTTTTATTTCCTCAAGTGGTACAAGACACAAACTGACAGAAATATTTCATAGTTCCTTCCAAAGTCACATGATTGAAGTCACCAAAATTTAACTTATGACTACAAGGTGTAACTAAAAACAATAAAATAAACTACGTTTTTAACAAATAAGCAAACAGGCAACAATGTAGTCTGTAGCTGAGGCGTATTCACAGAGGACCATGTAGAGTAGAAACTTTGTTTTTTGGGAAAAAGCAGCAAAACATTTTCCTTCACCTGTACAAACCTTCAAAGGCAAAACCTTCAAAGGCAATTACTTGTATCACCACAAGTGCTAGCAGCAAATGCAATTTCAGTACGCTGTACTATAGAATCAACACACTACCAACTTATTCCTAGTACAATGGACTCGATTTCACTTTTTCACAGTGCTTCCAAAACTCGCACATGTGTCAGATCAATGTCAAAATGAAAGTGAATGCAAAGCAATTAATTATTTAGGCCTAAGCAATGACTTGTTTAAGAAAAAAAACCACATACAATAAAGCACCAAAGACAAGTACATAAAAGCCCTCCCCCCCATGCATTTTGTTTAATTAACTAAGAAGTGAAGACAGACCCATTGCAGCTGGAATTATAGCCTAAATTGGTCTCATTTGCATTGTCTCCAATATATGTAAATCACTCAAAGTGGTTATATTCCTACATCAGAGTCAAGTCTCAAAGCAAATTGGGATTGCAGTTAAATATCCCTTCTATCTCTTAAAAAAAGTCTCATTGACGATTTTGTACATGCATAAATAAGTGGTACTGCATGTGTTTTTTACAAGTAATCTTAGATAAAGGATTTTGCTAAAGGATGTGCAGGATGGATGAAGTACTAACAGGTATGCATACAGGATGCTCAGAGAGATTGGAGTGGGCAATAGCAAACACTATTTCTTGAATAAGGCTGAGGATCTGCTTGCTTGTCTGTATGCAAAGTAGCATCCAAGAATCACATTTTAGATCTACCATTGGAGACTTGTGTATTCAGTGCTGTGTGCTGGTGTTCTACAAGCATGAGCCCAATTATGTACTGTATGTGTAACCCAGGTTCAGCTTCTTACAGTGAAAGCCTATGGTGATCTGTGTGGTCTCGTCTTTTGCTTATGCACTCATGGACATTCTTCTAATCTAAAAAAGTATTTCAAGGAAAGTGTCCCTCTCCAGTTTTGAGTTCCTGCCCACCAAAAGATTTATGTATGTCACTACGTTTTATTTCTGGGTGCACATACACCTCTTTCACCAGCAGAAAAAAAAGTAAGTACATTAAAACAACAAAATTACAATAAAAAATTGTGAGTGCCAGTTGCCTAGATTTTAATATAAGGATGGTCATAAAAAATTTCAACTACAATATTACACAATGTTCTCTTGTTGAAAATTATTTATTGTTTTGACTATATTTCTGAATGTGGAAAGTTTTCAGAAACTATACATTTAAAAAAAAAAAACAAAGGAATTTAAAATTGTGTATCCAGCTTTGAATGAATTAAGCTAAGAAAATGTTTGGTGTGGAATGGGGGCATAGCAGCTGGAGAATGCATCTTGATGGCTATAATACTCACTGGTGGCATTGTAACTGCCAGATCCACATTTATATCAGGTTTGGTACAGGTTCCTAGTGGGTAGCTTCCAACCACATTGAGAGAACAAGGGGGTGCCATTCGAAATCGTCCCTTCACTGTGAAAGGAATCTGCAGCAGAGGCACTTTAATACCTGGAGGAAGCCATGACTGATCAGCAATCTAAAAAAAAGCAAGCAAATTTTAGTTCAGAGCTCCTAAACAAAGAGAAAGTTGAACTGAAACCAAATAATTAGGGTTATATAATCAGTTACATTGATGGAAATAAACTTGAGATGTCAATGTTGAAGGAACCTAGTGTCAAATTTTTTGAATAATTAAGGCCAAATTGTTTTTCAAATGAATGCCTAACATTAGTGTTGTTAACAATAAAATCTTTGCTTTAAAAAAAAATGTAACATCAATTCACAGTAACATGTCCTGAAGAGTTTTTGCTCACTATAATTTAATTTACAAATGGTTACCTTGCAAAAAAAAACAATTTCTTACCGTTTCGTTATTTTCATATAATGTTATTTTACGTGACATATTGCCAAGACAGTGAAGATTTCATACAAAGGTGTCTATTACTATTTGCACATTTCCAGTCATCATCTGTCCAATGTCTGTGTCAATGCCCATTTTAAACTTAAAAAAAAAGTCTACCTCTAGGGCCAGAAGCCAGGAGTTATTTATCTCTCTGCTGCAAATGACAATGTATTTGACATGTATTTAAGGAAGAAGCCAACTGAGAGCCTATAACTTATCTCAATCTCAAACTACAGACTCGGACATACTTACCCTCTTATGGGCCTTCCCCTTCATTTTTCTATACTAGTTAAATCCAGTTTCCCCTTTCTCTTAACACTAGAATCCCTAAAGCCTACAAAAAAAGTTGTGATCCTGGGCCACCTTAAATTCCTTCACACCTCTTCATTAGTGTCTGTTTGGCAAATTTACTAAGCACAGGCAGCAAGCAGCATGTTACCCCAAACCCCCAACCTACACAGCTGAGTTCTCCCAGCTCAAGTCTATTTATCTAGGTGTGAGATGCCTTGAACTGTATCCTCATCTGAGTTCACCCTTGTTATACCACGTCTTTTTTTGAAAACTAACAGGGTCAAACTGGTGGAAGCGTGAACGTGACTGAGATAATAAAACCGAACAACAAAAAAAATTCTAACCTTTACAAGTACCATAAATTGAAACCGGCTGTTACAGCCTCTAATCAAATGTATGTTTTTATTGTATAATAGCAACTATAAGAGCAGCTCACTACTCAAAACGGTAAACGCAGGAAGGACCCAGAATCGAACCCACAACCTCTTTATTATGAGACTGCGTTTCTTACCTCTGCACCAGCTAAGCAGACGTGTCAGCAGAGTACCCTAACCCTAATTCTTTTTCTACGGTTATATTGCTGGATAAAAGTTCACTTGTTTTGTTATACCTGTACCTTTTGCAAAAGTGTTTATTTGATATTGGGACTTCAGTCTACACACATTATACACTTCACAAGCATTTAGCCAATTAGTAGAACATGAAATAGGTTTCTGTTTTAGTTGTGTGTTCAACATTTCTTACTTCGCATTTCCTGTCATTCTACCTTTACACAGATCGCTGTAGACACGGAACACACATGAAATGTATGTATTCCAAATAATATTTTACCCTATACAATTCAAGCCACCTCACACCCAGATAAACAGACTTGAGCTGGGGAAAGTACAGCTGCATTGGTGGGGGGGGATGGGACAGCAGAGGTGCAAAGGAATTTAATGTGGCCCAGGATTATGACTTTTTTGTTGGCTTCAGGGATTCTAGTGTTAAGACAGTAATAGACACTTTTGTATTGTTTCCATTTTCTTGAAATTGTGACACTGAATAACCTTCACTCTGCAAAAAAACAAACTGGAATCCTTCTTGAGAAAATAGTTTAATTTTGGCCATTTTTGATCACAGACCTGAACTTGAGTGCAAGTACCTTACAACCCAAGTGAGCAGCAAAACAGGCTCCAGCAAAGCTAATGAAATCACAAAGATTCCACTAATACCTAAACAGCATTTAAAATGAACACTTAATAATAATCAATGGGAGTTGACCATAAGGACACTGAAGGAATGGCTGCTGAAAATGGGGCTTTGACTTAAGGAAGTCACAATATCAGAATACTCAAAACCTATCTGATTCCATGACAAAAGCAGAAATCTTTTTCACTGGCTGTTTAATATAGATATAGTTGGGTTTACATCTATCTACTGGCTTGGTTGTGGAACCAAGCCCCTCAAAAGAGGCTTGACTCACATTTACTCTACAATTGTCAGGCAGGAGTGGGCTTCTTATTGAGCCTGTACCTAGTCGATGCCATGTTGGAGTTTGCCCCAGAGAATGACAGGGCTGCCTCTGTGTGGATGACGGTTGCTGAGGGTAGGACTCTGACTGTCGTATGTGCCTATGTGCCAAATGTCTGTTGGGAGTACCAGGCCTTCTTGGAAGTGCCTAGAGGGGATCCTGGTAAGGGTCCTAAGCTGGGGACCACATAGATCTGCTAGGAGACTTCACTGCCCAAGAGGGAAAAAATGGAGACACCTGCAGAGGTATGACTAAGAGGAACATCCTCCCTAATCTAAACCTAAACAGTGTTTTGTTATTGGACTTCTGTGCTAGGCACAGATTTTCCATAACAAACACCATGTTCGAACATAAGGTCGCTCATAAGTACTTTTTAAAAGTGCACCTCAGGCTAAAGATCTGTGATTGATTTTATAAATCACATCATCAGATTTGTGGCTATATGTTCTGGACACTCTGATGAAGAGAGTGGAAGAGCTGTCAACTAAACACCACCTGAGATTAAGTAGGGTCAGATGGTGGGTGAGGTGCCTGGAAAGCCCAAGCAAGCAATGAGAGTGGAATGGGAACATCTAGGGGAGGCCCCTGTTCAGAAGACTTTCAACTCCAACCTACGATACAGCTTTTCCTGCATCCCGGGAAGGCTGGGAACAGAGTCAGAATGAACTTTGTTCAAAGCCTTCATTGTAGAAGCAGCTGCAAAGAGCTGTGGCCTGAAGGCCATAGATATCTCTTGAGGTGGCAACCCAAGGACCCAGTGGTGGACACCAGAGGAGGTGGGGTGCCATTAGGCTGAAAAAGGAGGCCTTCAATGTATTGTTAGTACGGAAGACTCCCATAGCCGCAGAGAGGTACAGACAGGCCAAAAGGGCCTGGGTATGGGAGGAGCTCACAAAGACCATGGAAAGTGATTATTGATCAAGCTTAAAGAGGTTCTGGCAAACCATCAGTATTGGGATAAGATTTTTTTGTAACAACATTCTTTTAAAATCTGGTGTGTCAGAGAGTCATCCTGTTAAGTTTGTAACATTTGTTACGGTACGGTTGATATCATTACCTGGTTTAAAAAAAAAATAAATAAATAAATAAAAAGTAATATTTAACGGAAGAGTTACATTGACTCAATTTCAAACCCCTAGTGCTTTAACCTGACCTTTTTTTAAATGTTTCTACCAAAATCAAGCCTTCCTGTGTAAAACCAGATTTGTCAGTTTTTCTCAGACTCTTATTATATACAAATCCATAATAACAAAATTTACTGAACTGTCGTTCCTTGTATTCAATTACTGTAATTTAACAAAAACACTGCATTACATTCTCCAATGTATCATTCACATATGAGATGTACTGGATGTACTTTCACTATATTCATCACGTTAGGAGCGCCTTCAAAAACCAAACGGCTGATACAAATTTTGCATTTATAGGTTTGCATTCAGTATGTGGTGCTGTCAGTATTGTTATAATGGTGTGTCTCTGCAATGCATTTCTGTTAACGCAGTACATGTCCTATTATATGAGAGAGAGAGAGAGAGAGAGAGAAGAGCGTGAGCGAGAACTACTTGTGCTTCAGAACAATTAACAAATGGAGTATTTCATTGCGAACGTGGACAAGCCAAATAGTTGTTTGAAACTTGCCTCGATATATACAGTACATTATACAACTGTTAGCACTGCCGCTAGGCAATTTCTTCCCACAGTCGAAAATGGATGGATGCAGAGACAGGTATTGGTAGACAAACAGATTGAATGCAAACCCTCAATTCCTTTAAACATTACAACTCACATTTAACACTAGAATCCCTGAAGCCTAGGAAAAAAGTCATAACACCGGGCCACCTTAAATTCCTTCAGACCTCCTCATCAGCGTCTTTGTTTTTCAAAGGTGCCAATCAGCATAAGCAGCATGCTATCCTATCTCCCAACGACGCAGCGGCAGGGACTGGGAGACTAGTCAGGATAAAGGGAAAGATGACTGCAGCAATGTACAGAGACATCCTGGATGAAAACCTGCTCCAGAGCGCTCTTGACCTCAGACTGGGGCGACGGTTCATCTTTCAGCAGGACAACGACCCCAAGCACACAGCCAAGATATCAAAGGAGTGGCTTCCGGGCAACTCTGTGAATGTCCTTGAGTAGCCCAGCCAGAGCCCAGACTTGAATCCAATTGAACACCTCTGGAGAGATCTTAAAATGGCTGTGCACCGACCCTTCCCATCCAACCTGATGGAGTTTGAGAGGTGCTGCAAAGAGGAATGGGCGAAACTGGCCAAGGATAGGTGTGCCAAGCTTGTGGCATCATATTCAAAAAGACTTGAGGCTGTAATTGCAGCCAAAGGTGCATCGACAAAGTATTGAGCAAAGGCTGTGAATACTTATGTACATGTGATTTCTCAGTTTTTTTATTTTTAATAAATTTGCAAAAACCTCAAGTAAACTTTTTTCACGTTGTCATTATGGAGTGTTGTGTGTAGAATTCTGAGGAAAAAAATGAATTTAATCCACTTTGGAATAAGGTTGTAACATAACAAAATGTGGAAAAAGTGATGCGCTGTGAATACTTTCCAGATGCACTGTACATTTAATGCGTGTTCCTTGTCTCAACAATTTGTATAAATGTAGGATGACAGCAAATGCTGGGCAAGAAATGTTGAACACATAACTAAAACGTTTTCATCTTACTGTAATGATGACAAAATACCGACATGAAGTATACAATGTGTGAAGACTGAAGTCCAAATATCATATAAACACTTTCACAAAAGGTATAACAAAATAAGTGCTTTTATTTAAGAATATACCGAAAGAAAAAAAAAATATTCAATTTGCATGGTGCGGTCAATGAGTAAAAACCCAAGTCCAAATATCAGCCGACGTGTCTGTTTGGCTGGTGCAGAGGTTAAGAACTACTGCCTCATAATCAAGAGGATGTGAGTTCGAGTCTGGGTTACTCCCGTTTTGATTAGTGAGCTGCAGTTATTATTACTATTAAATAATAAAAACATACATTAGATTTCAGTCTGTAACATCCATCCATCCATCCATTGTCCAACCCGCTGAATCCGAACACAGGGTCACGGGGGTCTGCTGGAGCCAATCCCAGCCAACACAGGGCACAAGGCAGGAACCAATCCCGGGCAGGGTGCCAACCCACCGCAGCAGTCTGTAACACCCTGTGTAAATTTTTGCTACCTGTAAAATATATCGCTGAAGGGATATAAGCAGACACACAAATTCTGGTCAATCATGTCTTGTTGGTATCTTGTTGTCACTTGAATTTTTTTATTCAGTTTTATTCTTGAATAAAAGCACACTTGTTTTGTTAAACCTTTGCAATACTATTTTATATTCCAGAAAGCAGTGGGACGATTGATATCTTTTCTTAAATAAGGAGTGGCATTGCACATGGGCTTTGTCTGCAAATCTGACACAATCCAAAACTTAATGTGAAATTTGTCAGGCTTGGTTGAGATGTATTTCAAAAAAGGACAACGGACCTTGTTTGGACACAGTTGCTCGTCAACTGTAATATGTTGCCCTGTGTTGTAACTCAAAATACAGTTCTCAGCAAAATGTTGCCAGATATCCGAGATCGCAGCAAATCTGTTGTTTTTCACACGTCCTGCACGGGTGTCCTTGTTGTCAAAGCACAAATGCCATTTGATAGTCTTGATAGCAGTCTCAGGAAATCGTGTCTTTGATTGCTGGTACAATAAGACAGAGGAGCTGTTTCAGCGACAGACTGCTGTCACTGTCCTGCTCCACTGACAGACTGAGAAGATCATTCCTCCCCCAAACTATGCAACTCTTCAATTCCACCAGAGGGGGTAAACGTTGAACATTATTCAAGTTATTGTCTGTTTTTTTTGTTTTTTTTTACCTGCATTTTTTATTACTCTTTAATTTAATATTTTTTGCTGCTGGAATATGTGAATTTCCCCCCTGGGATTAATAAAGTATCTATCTAAGTAAATCTAACCAAGCACCAACCACAGCACCAACTGTGGTCATCGCTGCTCTTGTGAAAAGATAAACACCAACTGAGAGAGGGAGAGGCAAGTTAATTGTACTATGTCTTTATTTGAAAAGTAAGTGTCATATCTTGGGGGTTGGGGGCATGAATGTGACTAAGAATAAAATTGAATAAAAAAAAAAAATGTTAACTTTTACAAGTAGTAAAAATTTACACCAGGTGTTACAGACTGAAATCAAATGTAGTTTTTATAATATAATGTAAAAATAATAGCAGCTCACTCCTCAAAATGGTAAATGCAGGGAGGAAAATAACTAATATCTTTACTTTGATGATGATCACAAACCTCTGTAAAATTTGTTTCAGGAACAGAAGAAAGCAACGTAGTAACCTCCTGAACAAACAAATCAATCTTCTTCCTTTTTTCCTCTGAAAGAATCACCTCCTTCAAAAGTTCTTCAATCTGTAAAATACACAAAAAATAATTACAGTGGGGAAGTTCCAAACTCCAGACTGAGAGAAAAATGTAACAAGTGAATTATCAAATTAAACGCAGTAAGCAGATTAACTCACTTGTGACCGGTTTTTCTTTGAAATTTATGTACCTTGAATATCCTTATGGAAAGGAAACATTTTTGTTATAACACCAACATCTATTCAACCTCGTACAATTTCAGACCTCCCTTTAGTTTTCATTCTCATTTCTACCTTAGGTACATATATTTACATTCCTAATCGGTTTCACTTCAAATCATCAAGCACACAACACAACTCATATGCAAAACCTCACTACATTCAAATCCTTTTTTTGCAATGAAACTGCAATTGTGAATCAAGTCATTCACATTTCTCTACTGACAGTTATGCTTCATTAAGTACCTTAATAAGGTATAGCTGACTCCATTTACAATTCAAAGGAGACAGTTTAAGGAGTTTACAGTATATTGTAAAGCAAATATACTAGATTATAAGCATTTTCCTTAATTCACCCCATGTTCCAAAGTTTAAAAATTGATTGCCAATTTTAAACTGTGGAGCAAAGGGGTAAATGAAGGAAATTATGATGTTGTCCCACTTATTATGGATGGCACTGCACACTTTAGACTGAATCCAGTTTAGGTGCTTCTGTTGGCCCAATTTTACAGATTAACAGTGGGTATTTACATTATGATACTTCTTTTCATAAGTACCATTTGAATCAACTAAAATAAAAACAACAATACATTTTATTTATATAGCGCCCTTCATATGCTCAAAGCACTTAACACTAGAATCCATGAAGCCTACTAAAATATTCATAATGCTAGACCACCTTAATTACCTCGCACCTTGTTATCAGCATCTCTATGTTGCAAATGTGTCAATCAGCACTAGCAGCAGGCAGCCTGCTATCCTATCCCATCCCCCACTGAGGTAGCTGAAGTCAAGTCAGATGCAAAATTCTCAAAGCTTAAGTCTTTTTATCTGAGACTTAGGCGATTGGAATTGTACAAAAATTAACACTGGGTGTTATAGACTCAAATCAAAAGAATGTTCATATTATATAATAGTAATAATAGCAGCAGCTCACTCTTCAAAACAGTAAGTGCAGGGAGGACCTGGGATTGAACCCAAAATTTCTTGATTATGAGACACCAGTTTTTCATCTCTGCACAAACCAAGCAGACATGTTTACTTCCTGTCAATTGATACTTGGGCTCCGCTTTTTACACATTGACAGCAACATGTAAACTGAATAATTTCTTTATCTTCGATTTTATCATTGAATAGAAGCACACTTGTTTTGTTTCACCTTTTTATAAAATTGTTTATTAGATATTTGGACTTCAGTCTTCACAAATTATACATTTCATGTCAGCATTTTTTCCATTACTATTATATAACATGAAAAAAGTTTTTTTTAGTTATGTGTTCAACATTTCTTGCCTCGCATTTCCTATCATCCTACATTTATACAGATCATTGTAGCCACGGAACACATATGAAATGTAGGTCTTCCAAATAACGATACCTTATTTGCCCTATTCAATTCCAGACACTTAACTCCCAGATAAAGAGAATTCAGCTCTGAGAATTTTGCATTGGACTTGACTACAGCTGCCTCGGTGGGGGGATAGGATAGGATAGCAGGCTGCCTGCTGCTAGTGCTGACTGACACATTTCCAAAACAAAGATGCTGATGAGGTGTGAGGCATTACAAACATTTTCGTAGGCTTCAGGGATTCTGTTGTTAATGGAATTTCGGAATGAACAAAGCGGAAAAGGCAGAAAAAAAATCAAATACTCAACAATGGATACAAAGTAATATCAGCATAAAACACTAAATAAAGATAAATACAGGAATCACAAAGATTTGAATTAGAATAAAGAACAATAAGTCACAATAAAATACAAAAATAATATTACAAGGCAATTCTGAGGAAGTAATGTGTGATGCAAATGCAAATCACCTTGAGCACAAGGACAGGGGTAAAGAGAGAGAAGAGTCAGAATGTCAGGGTAAATGAAATGCCTTCCTGAACAAATTAGTTTTTTTTTTAAAGAATGATTTCAGTCAGCTAATTATTTAATATTACTATACTATATATATATATATATATATATATATATATATACATATATATATACTAGCAAAATACCCGCGCTTCGCAGCGGAGAAGTAGTGTGTTAAAGAGGTTATGAAAAAAAAAGGAAACATTTTAAAAATAACGTAACATGATTGTCAATGTAATTGTGTTGTCATTGTTATGAGTGTTGCTGTGTTTTATATATATAAAATACACACACACACATATAAACATATATATACATATACATATACACACATATATATATATATACATATCTACATATATATATATATATATATATATACATATACACATCCACATATATATATACACATATATACACACACACACGCTTTATGGGTGATGATTGTTTTACTCTTTTTATCTTTATTTTATTTTATTGTAGAATCAACTCCTATCTGCGCACAGCAGGGCAGCCGTGGGCGGATGCGTATGGTGTATTCACTCCATGTTATCTTGCATTGCGCTGTCACTGGTATTTTGATAAAAGAATTTGAACAACATATAAGAAGCGTATAAATTATTAAACAGTAAAACATTGACATTTAAGAAGTAAAGTTACATTAAGTACTACTGCAGTGCCTTCGGGTATACCTCATTTTTTGTTTGCCCATTACATGCTTAAATGTATACATTTTTTGGTGTACCTACCCGAGAACACGCGACATATAACCGAGCGTGGGAGAAGCATGGATTTTAAAACACGCGTTGAGTTCATCTGCTGGTCTCCCTTGTGGAATAACTGGTAATGTTTGACTAAAATCTACAGCGAGTAAAACGACATTACCTCCTATTTTTTTTTTTAACGATCTCTGAGATCTTGCTTTTTTCGTTTCAAGGCTTCATAAGCTCTTTTATGTTGTATGGTGTACTTATCCCAAACCATCATCTTTGAATGTTGCAAGACTTTCGCCTTGTATGTAGATCGGGGTAATTACATTCATTGCATTCCTAGTCTGAATCACAATCTGATTGTATGGATGGTTACCTGGCACTGTAGGGTTGCCACCCGTCCTTTAAAATACGGAATCGTGCCGCGTTTGACAATGAAATTGCGCGTCCCGTTTTGAATCAATACTGGACGGGATTTATCCCGTATTTTTTTTATCGTTTTTTTTTTTAAAGCAGCATCTCATGCAAATCATCCCACACGCATTTTATGAAGATGCCTCCTTTCCTACTTTGGATTGGGTAATACTTGATGTCATCGTTAGTTTGATTGGTGTTTTTAACTGTCCAGTGAGGAGGGCGTGTCTTTTAAGTAGAGTCTGCAAAGTGTTGGCACTGAGATGTGGCGTCAGCGCCATAGTTGAAGCCCCTAACGTTGCGGTCAGCAAGTCGGCTAACATCCGCCATGTGCCGTCTTTCAGTTGCGAGAAGCAGATCATAGAATGGTTGAAAGTGTTGCCCCTAACGTTGCGCCACGGCGTGTGGTTCGTTTATACCTCGTGTCTTCTCATTAAACTTTTATCTCGTGAATATGTTATTGCAATCCGCAGCGGGAGCGTTTCTATAAACTTAATTTAAACTTACGTTTTACACCGTGCTTTCTTTCCCTTATGAACATGCTTGTATGCTTAACTCGCTCCGTTCTCAATTGTTTAATTAATTTTTTGCTCTTCGCTGTTTGCGGCTCTTCCTCCATTTCCCCCTACTTCGTTCTTTTATCTCGCGAATATGTTATTGCAATCCTTAACGGGAGCGTTTGAATAAACTGATTGAAAATAGTTTTGCATTTACCTTTTTAGTAAAAGGCGAGCTTTTAAGCCTGAGAAATCACCCCGTAAATGCACACGTTTAATTGCACATGTGTTAATATGTATGGTTACACAGTATTAAAAGACAGTGAACAATGTCAGTTACCTTTGTTCCCGCGTTTGATAAAAGGTGAGCTTTTAAGCCTGAGAAATCACCCCGTAAATGCACACGTTTAATTGCACATGTGTTAATATGTATGCTTACACAGTATTAAAAGACAGTCGAAAATTAACGTCATTTACCTTCGTTCCCGCGTGCGACTCGTGCTGTAAATCTCTTCCTTGTTTTTAGTTCACGTGATTACGTAGGAGGCGTGATGACGCGATACGTGACTCCGCCTCCTCCATTACAGTGTATGGACAAAAAATATGTTCCAGTTATGACCATTACGCTTTGAATTTCGAAATGAAACCTGCCTAACTTTTGTAAGTAAACTGTAAGGAATGAGCATGCCAAATTTCAGCCTTCCACCTACACGGGAAGTTGGAGAATTAGTGATGAGTCAGTCAGTGAGTGAGTGAGTGAGTCAGTCAGTCAGTGAGGGCTTTGCCTTTTATTATTATAGATATATATATCTTTATTGTACAAAATAAAAAATGAAAATAACTGAACAAGAAATAAACATATTTAATTTGCCAAATGTGTACTGCATAGACTATAAAGTTAAAAAAAAAATAATAATAAAAAATTGTTAATAAAAAATAAAGAGCTATTCTTCCCCAGTTCTTTTGGTTCACTATAGAACAAAAACATGCAAGCCTAATTAGACTACAATATTGTCTTTCAAAAAATCTTTATGAGCATAAAGAAAAAATATACAAAGACAAACCAAAGATAATGTACATCTCCACTGAATAAAAACTGCCTCAGCAGAGGCTATTAAACCAAGCCTACAATACAGTCTACTAAAGAAAGCTTTAACACTTGTCACATGACAGATTTTCAAAATTTCTCTCTACAGATATTGAAGTTAGTGTACAATTTATACAAAAAGGTATTCTAATGAAGGAACATCACTTGCATGAAATTAAACTCCTCTAATTCCATTGCTTTGTAACTTTGATGAAATATAGCATTTCATCATACATGCATCAAAGGTCACTGTGTGAGATAGAGGAGCCGAGTGGATTTAGGTGGGGGTCCTTTGATAGGCGATCCCTTGTAGTTTTCAGTCTGCAACATGCCTTGGTCTAGTGCAAATCCCTACTTTCGCTGTCAAAGTATTCGTCAAAAACAATGAATCTATCATCACTATGCAACGTGCCTTCCAAATGCATTTCAGAATTCCTCCTAATGGTGAACTCACAAATCGGAAAACAATTATTCAGTGGGTGGCAAAATTTAAATAGACGTCATTGAACAACACTGAACAAAAAATCTCCAGGCCATCTCCAGACTGTATGAACGCCTGAAAAAATTCAAGCTGTAAGGGCATCAATTTTGCAGTCTCCTAGATGTTCAGCGCACAAACATGTTTCTGTCTTAAGCATTTCCAACACGTCTTTGAGGAGGATTTTGCATGAGGACCTTAATTTACAATCATACAAAATTATGGTAGTGAAGGAACTCACTGAGAGAGACTGGGAGAGCCGAAGAGAGTTGTGCGAGAACATTCTGCAAAGCGTTCAAGATGCTATCATCATGTGCAGCAATGAGACATATTTCCATTTGAATGTAAATAAGTAAAACTTTCAGTACTGAGCAGAAACCAACCCTTGTGAACTTCATCAGAGACCCCTGCACAGTGAGCGTGTTATAGTTTGGTGCGCCATTGCAGAATTTGGCATTGTAGGCCCTTACTTTTTTGAGGAAGGGGGGGCAGCGGTCACCATCACTTCAGAATGTTACACTGAAATGTCAGATAACTTTTTGAAACCCCAACTGGAAGAAATGGATGTGGTAGATGCCTGGTTTCAACAGGATGAAGCAACAGCTCATACAGTGTGGAGATCCATGAAAGTTTTGCAGGAGATGTTTCTGGGGAAGCTGATTTCTCTGCATGGCGATGTCAGGTGGCCTTCACGTTCGCCTGATCTGGCTCCGTGTGATTTCTTCTTGTGGGGCTCTCTCAAGTTGAAGGTATACACAGCACACCGACCTCAAAACCTGGAGGCCCTCAAGGAAGCTATTTGCCACTGTTCCCCTTGAAATAACCGAACGAGTAATGTGAGCATTCAGAAATCGTCTTGAGTGTATGGCTAATGATGGCCACCACCTTGAAGACATCATTTTCAAAACAGTGGATTAATGAAATTTATTTTATCTTGTAGCATCTTTGTAGAATAAGCATTTGAAATGTGGTACTTCTTTTTGGCTCACCCTGTATAAAGTTTTCTCCTACTTTTTATTTTTTATTTTATTTATTTATTTATTTATTTATTTTAAACTGTGGTGCTCAATTTCTTGTGGTGTCCTAAGTGGTTAGTGGTTAATCCAGAGATAGCCTGTTACCATAATCATAAGTGTCTGAAGTGGAACAAATAACTTATTTATTGGATTCTTATTTGCTTTTTCAACAATCATGTGGGGAGGGTGAATGGGCTTCTTCAAAGTCTGAAGATATGACCAAGCCTAAAAATAAATTCAGAAAGCAAAAGGAGGTGAGAGATGGGTGACTGTGTGGAAGACTGGAGATCCTCTTCAAAGATGTGATGAGCATAAACAGTATGCGATAGCTTTCAAGGGTTGGGATTGTGCATTGCAAAATGTGCCGGCTGTGTCTGAAGGAAACAGTACACCAACTCTCCACCACTTGTGGTCTCTTTTGCAACATGTAATAGTGGTTCTGCCTTTGTCCAGAAATGGCTCCATAAGCTTTATGACCACAGACTCGGAAAGTCTTTCTCCCGTGGGACGACTGGGATCTTTTCCTAAATAAGGAGTGGCATTGCACATGTACTTTGTCTCCAAATCTGCCGCAATCCAAAAAGGCAGAACCGTAACAACAGACAACTTCTTCACGTCACTTTCGCTGGCTAATAGACTGCTGCACCGCAATACAACTCTGCTTGGCACCATGAATAAAGTGCGACGGGAACTTCCACCTGCAGCTAAAGGCAGTTCAGTACACGAACAATTCTCCACGCTGGTGTTTAGATCTCCCAGTGCCATGCTGACAGTGTATGTGCCCAAAAAGATGAAGTCTGTCTGCATTCTCAGCACAATGCACCATGATGTGGAGATTGGGCAAGATAAAAAAAAAAAAACCAAACACGGTCACAGACTACAACCACATGAAGGTATGCTAATGAAAAAAATATTAGTGTGACGAAGTATTCTGGTGCTCTTCTGGTGATAAAATGATTTCTTCAAAATGTCACATATATTTGTCTTTCTTTTTTCCCCAGCGTGGCGTTGACATCATGAACCAGGAGGCGCGTGCTTGTTCAGTGCGAACAGGAACACGCAGGTGGCCGGTTGCTGTGTTCTACAACATCCTTGACCTAGCAGCGATGAACGCACACGTACTGTATAAGGCATGCACGGGGTCCGCTGAGGAAAGAAGAGTGTTCATGGCTCACCTTGCAGAGGAACTTCGTCGTCGCTTCTTACAGGAAAAGGCGATGGAAAAAGAAAAGATGATACAGCGTCAACAAACTTCCGTTCTAAGACCTCAGCTTCCCCCAGGGAAGAAAGTACAGTGTCAGGTGCTCATTCACTGTAATAGGAACCATAGCACAGAGAGGTGTGTACACTGCAACAAGTACACATGTTGTAAATGTAGGAATGGCGGACCTTGGGTGTGTGGGAACTGTTAATATTTGAATGTGATGATTTTATATAGCACGGATCAGAAATCAGCAGTTCTTAACATTGCACCACGCAAGCTGTCGTATCAACCACCAACTGTAACTTGCTTTCTTTATTCTTCGGTTATAGTCTTGAATAAAAGTGCACTTTTATTTATGTGAAACCAGCTGTGTCAGATGGGGTTGTATGGATTGATTCTGAATGTGATTGCGAGAATGAAAAGTGAATTAAAAAAAAAAAAAAAAAAAAAAAAAAGCTAACCTTTACCAGTATCATAAGTTACACCGCCTGTTACAGACTGAAATCAAATTTATATTGTTATTCTAAAATTGTAAGAATAAGAGCAGTTAATTTCTCGAAGTGGAGCCGTGCGGAATCGAACTCGCCACCCTCTGATCCCCAGTCAGGAGCTGATACCATTACGCCACTGCGGCGGTTGTAGTAAGAGTGTCAATGTGGCATGCTAATGCGGCTTTTTTTTTTTTTTTTTTTTGAATGAAGGCGCACGTGTTCTTTTATTTGTACCTTTTGTGAAAGTGTTTCTTTGATATATGGACTTCAGGCTTCATATGTTATATAGTTAATGCCTACATTTTGTCATTTACTATTAGAATATGAAAAACGTTTCTGTTTTAAAAATGTGTTTGCACAGCCAACTATAGAAATGGAACACACATGAAATGCGTGTATTCCAAATAACGCTAGAATTATTTCCACTGTAAAACTCCACTTCAATCCCAGGTAATCAAATCAAGGCAAGGCTTGAGCTAGGAGAGAAGTTCATTCTAAGTCGGTGGGGGGATGGAATAGCTGGCTGCTAGTAGCTTTATCAGCACATTTAGATGACAAAGGACTCTGGCGGAGAGGTGCAAACGGATTTAAGACGCGATTTAAGGTGGGACGGATTTACGAGTTTTTTCGTAGGCTCTGGTAATTCTAGTGTTAAACCAGGACACTAAACAGTTGCTAGCAGTACTCTTAGTAGTACTATTGTAGTTTTATTGATGTATTTTATTTTCAGATGCATCATTTTGCATCATTTATTATCATTTAAAAACTCCAACATCTGTGTCTGTATATTTGTCCGCTTTTGATGAGAAAACCACTTAACGGATTTAGATCCTTTTTTTTTCTACAATTTGCTTGAATATTCTGGTTGATTTTGCAAATTCTCTCATCGCGCTATGAATCATAGTTCTTTTGCAGGAGTAATATATTCATGCAGATCAGAGACAGAGGCGGCGGTGCAAGGGGAGGGGGAAGCATGACATCAGGAGTAGGAAGCCGGGCAGGGCCCTCCTCACTGTCCTATTTCACTACTATGTGGGCTGAGCCACGGGGGACAGCTAGTCAAAAATAAAATTAAGATAGATGCTATTTATAGACATCATTAATATAGCTGCTAGGCATATTTGGCATAACACAGCTTAATACTTAACACTTTTTACTACTTGGACATGGATTTTTACATGCCGAGACTCGTCTTTTCAGGTAGTCAACTTCTAGCGAACAAAGGCCCGTGCCGGTGTGGTTCCTTATTTACCTGACGAGGTAAGAAGGTCGTATCATGGCAGCAGAGCCGGCGCTAAGTGACTAGCGAGGAAGTGGCAATACAAGCCTTCGGTACCATCTGTGATTCTGGGAAATGTGAACTCACTACCAAATAAGACTGATGAACTGGCTGCGCTGGTGAAAAATGTCAGGACCTGCAGAGAATGCAATTTGTTGTGTTTTTGCGAAACGAGGCTAATGACTAGCATCCCAAATGCTAACGTGGAGATACCCGGGTTTAACAGAGAGAAGAGACACGCAAATACCTACGAGAAGCAGAAAGGAGGAGGACTCGCTTTCTATGTGAACAGAAGGTGGTGCAACCCTGGACATGTAAACGTCAAAATCTCCACTTGCTGCAGGGACATTGAACTGTTGGCCGTAAGTCTGCGTCCCTATTACTTGCTCAGAGAGTTTGGACACGTCATTGTTGTTATTGTTTACATCTCTCCTCGCCCGGACGTGGACATAGCGGGTGACATCATCCACTCCGCTCTTACTAAACTACAAACACAGCACCCCAAGGCGCTTGTGCTAATCTCTGGAGATTTTAAGCATGTGACGCTGGACAAAACATTTCCTGCCTTCTCCCAGTATGTGGACTGTAAGACCCGAAGAAATAGGACTATTGACCTACTTTATGCAAAAATTAAGGACGCATACAGCGCCACCCCACTGAATGCGCTTGGGAAAGCAGATCATAACCTGGTTCTGCTTCAGCCTCACTACAAACCAGGAGTGAAGGAGCTCCCTAAAACCACACGCTCATTCAGGAAGTGGTCCCCTGAGAGACTGCTTTGGAACTACGGACTGGGATATCCTGCAGAGGTCACATAGTGAGAACATTCAGGAGGTTGTTTACTGCACTACTGGCTACATCAACTTCTGTATGGACATTGTAGTTCGAGTACGAACAGTATGCTGCTAGGCTAACAACAAGCCATGGATTACAAGTGACATCAAGGGCCTTTTGAACCAGAAGAAAAGGGCTTTTAAAGGCAGTGATCAGCATGAGCTCAAGCGCGTGCAGAAGGAACTCCGAGTCCAGCTCAAGGCAGTAAAAGAGAAAGCTGGAGCAAAAGTTGCAGA
>NC_041400.2:84060112-84080112 GCF_900747795.2 Erpetoichthys calabaricus
TCTGTTTTTTTGTGAAGCTGCCTTTACTCGAGTGATCACTTCGACCTGACTTGGTGGCCAAGTATAAGCGTTACCTCGTAGGTACCACCCATACAATCAGATTGTGAATCAGACTACGAATGCCATGAATGTAATTACACACACTCACTGCACTTGCTTACGGTAATCGATCCTCGGACGTCAGCGCTAGAGGGGCTTAGCAGCGGTGAAGTATTGCTTTTTAAATTTTAATTAAGAACAAAAGAAAACCTCAGAGCTTCGATTCCCGAAAGGAAAAGCTTATGGTTGGACAGCAAGTGACGTAACATCAGCCACGGTGCCTTCAGTTGTGAGAAGCAGATCATAGAATGATTCAAAATAGTTTTGCATTTACCTTTTTAGTAAAAGGGCGAGCTTTTAAGCCTGAGAAATCACCCCGTAAAATGCACACGTTTAATTGCACATGTTTAATATGTATGGTTACACAGTATTAAAAGACAGTGAAGAACGTGATTTACCTTTGTTCCCGCGTTTGATAAAAGGCGAGCTTTTAAGCCTGAGAAATCACCCCGTAAATGCACACATTTAATTGCACGTGTTAATATGTATGCTTACACAGTATTAAAAGACAGTCGAAAATTAACGTCATTTACCTTCGTTCCCGCGTTTGACTCGTGCTGTAAATCTCTTCCTTGTTTTTAGTTCACGTGATTACGTAGGAGGCGTGATAGATAGATAGATAGATAGATAGATAGATAGATAGATAGATAGATAGATAGATAGGATAGATAGATAGATAGATAGATAGATAGGATAGATAGATAGATAATAGATAGATAGATAGATAGATAGATAGATAGATAGATAGAATAGATAGATAGATAGATAGATAGATAGATACTTTATTAATCCCAATGGGAAATTCACATTCTTCAGCAGCAGCATACTGATACAATAAATAATATTAAATTAAAAAAATGACGCGATACGTGACTCCGCCTCCTCCATTGGAGTATATGGACAAAAAATATGTTCCAGTTATGACCATCACGCGTAGAATAAGTAAGCTGTAAGGAATGAGCCTGCCAAATTTCAGCCTTCCACCTACACGGGAAGTTCGAGAATTAGTGATGAGTCAGTCAGTCAGTGAGGGCTTTGCCTTTTATTAATATGTATAGATATATATATACACACACACACACACACACATACACACTGCTTTATTCTACACTCCTTGAAAGGAAACCCAGCAGGGAAACATGTAAACTCCAGGCAGGGAATATGTGCGATGTGACTCCCTGCAAGACAGCAGCGCTAAAGCTCCGCCAACGTATCACCCCCATGTGTGTCATTATTAACAGTATTCATTATTTAAATGAAATTACCGATTTATCTGTAAAATGTAACATACATACTTTAATGAATTTAATCATTAAAGTGATATCAAGTATAAATCTATGGATTCTAAATGTGCAGGGAGTTGGAGTATCATACATTTAATGTGTGCAGTGCGGCGATCTATTGCTGGCGATCCGCTGCTGTCAGGACCAGAGGAAGCCCTAGAAAAAAAAAGGCGGCACAGAAGACGGTATGTGAGACTTTTAAAATGTATTGTGTCATTATGATCAGGAATATGCGATGCTTGAATATAAAAGCCCCACGAATACATCGGTATGTCGGCATTTTGCTTCACCACATCGAACCATACATCAAACATCAAAGCACGCACACCGATCTCGTAGTATCCACAAAGCGGCTTTCTGTCACATGCAGATAGTAAACAGAGACTCTTACGTCACATTCCAACTTTTAGCACACTGCGCCCCCTGACTTTTTGCTGGTAATGCAACTCGTGCACACGTCGCGTTAATTTCTGAGGACCCGCTCAGAGGACGCATCAAATGAACGCTGGGAACACGTGGCAGCTATGATAAGGGAGTGTACGCGTTCTGGGCGTGAAGTATAAACGAGCCCTAAGACTGCAGCCAAGTCATCTAACACCACTTATTTCCAGTATAGTGAAACAGAAAATGATTCAGAGCTATGGATGTTCACCTGCATTCTTAGCAAACTTGAGTGGAACAGGTTCTCGGTTTCTTGAAGCCGATTTACTTCTTCAGTGGTAGGGGGCTTGTAGAGCTCCCTTTGTGTTAATTTTACTGGCTTTAATACTGCATCCTTTGATTCTGGAAAGGGTGAAAACTTCTTGGACTTCGCACTGCACGCAGCATCTTCCAAGAATGAGGAGTCAACCTAAGATAAAAGTAAAAAGCCAAGATTATTTCATATCAGAAAATGGCAACAAAATTCAGTAAATGCTAACATACTATAGTATTCCTGAAGTAAAGTCTGGGGCTAGTTGACCATGTCAGACTTTTTTTTAATCACAACTGACACCAGCACCCTGCAGAGTTTCATTTTCTCCAGAGATGCTGATGACTAGAGTTTTTGTTTTCCTCTCCTCCACTGTCAACTGGCCATAGTTCAACAATTAATTAATGGTCATATATTGTTGTTATCTATTTGTTTTAATAAGTTTCAAACTATTTTGTTTTCCCCAGTGTGTTTAAACAATTGTTTGTCCTAATATTTACTAATTCTAGATTTAGTAATTTATAAAAATTGTACTTGCATTATACCTTGAGAACATGTCACAGCATTCTGCATTTACATTCCGCATAGAGTGATATACAAAAAATAGATTAATTGAAAATTTACACATACAAAAAAGAGCAAATACTTAAACAAAAAAGCCATAAATAATAGCCTGTAAATCTGTCACAGTTCTTTCTACATTCTTCTACTTCTTAGTGAATGGAACACAGAAAGACAAAAAAAAATTATATGTACTGTATGTCCCTATGGAAAAATGGGTGCATATTTCTTGCAAACCTCTTCCAGGAGACTCAGATAATTCATTACCAAACAGCAATAAAGCCAATATTCCAAGAGAAAACACACAATCAGAAACTGTATTAAAGAACTGTGGATAGCAATATACTGCCTAGAAATAGCTGGCAAAGTGTCAGTATTAACACGAGTAACTGAGAAACACATGGGAGGCTTTTTTTTTTTTTTTTTTTTTTTTTTTTTTTTTTTTTTTTAAGTATTCGCAAAACTCATCTTAGTTGTCTTCAATAAGACAAGCAGACTATAGTGGCAGCAGTACTTTGAATGTTGCTAATGGGAAGTTTTGGGTTTTTTTTTTTTTTATATAAATACAGGTGCCTATAAACTGTTTATACATCACAAATGTTAAAGGGAAACGGTTAGAGCCTGGATGTCTTTAATTTTATCTGGCACAAAGCTCTTAAACATAGTATGTATAGCTAAAATGACACACAAAAGTAACAGAGCAAAAAGCACAAAGACCTTAAAAATTGTAGCTACAATGACACACAAAAGTAAGAGCGAAAATAAAGCTGCATATTGAGAACATTCATTCTTCGCAAGAGAGGATTTTTAAAGGTTTGAAAAGAAGAGGGGAAAGAAGCTAAGCTGAAAGTTTAACAAATGCTGAATTTGCATGGTATTTTTTGTTATGGACAGAAATTACGTAAAATCTTAACAATATAATGGGCCTTACATGAGTAATGTTAAGATGAAATAATGCAATAAAGTTGCAGCGGGATTTTGGTTAAAAAACATGAAACACGCAACATGCAGTTTGCTATAAACCTAAAGATGCATGTAAAATATGCCACCTAAGACTTGACCCTTTAAACTTAACCTCATTTTCATTTATTTACTTGATTTAACTTACTATAACTTCATCATCCTGTCCTGAATATTCATGTTCCACCCATCAAAACCAAGATCAAACATTCTGCTTAAATCTCAATTTTTAACAGCTGGAAAATTAGTTATACACGTATGTTACAGCAGAGTAAGTCGCAAAATTCAGTAATGTTTTTAGCAAAAAAAAAGCACTTCAAAATGTTATTGTTATAGCTATTGGAATAAGGTTCCAAACACTATAAAACGTATCAGTGAATGTGTCAGGAGCACCCAGAAAAAAAACTTATGAAACATTCTCTAAGTAGTATGTCTAATTTTACCATTTTAAAGCAGTACAGAGAAGGATTTTATGATTCTTTTGCTCCACTTTTATGGTATAAAATAAGAATTCATTGCATAGATATCCATTACTGACTCATGAACTATGAATCATTTTGAAGGGCAGATTTTATTCCATCAGAATATATATAGTTTGCAAAGAAATGTACTTTCATTATAGCAATGAGGAAATGTATCTAAATGTATAGCAATATTTTGTCATTAGACTATACAATTACACCTTCCACAACCAAAATCCCATTATGAATAAAGCTTGTTTGGAGACTACAACAAGATGCATTGGGTGTAACGTGTATATATGTCTTCCATGCACAGTCTAAAATATTAGATATTATACTGTATGTATTGTAAGCAATCAGGCTGAAATTCTGATTTTTAGAAGTAACTCAATTACAGACACATTCAGACAGATACCAGTTATACAGTGTGATATCAGATGTAGATATACACAAGTCTGATATCTCATGGTTGCTGAAACCTTTAGCCAATTGATTGACTTAGTTTTTTGTTTACTCTCTGAACAGCTTTTCTCTTTTTCAGATGGTGCATAGCACTGAGTTGATAGTACTGATTAACATTCCTTTAAATTCTTTCAACTTTGAGCCACCCTCAGCAGGAGTCACACTGAAGAAGCTGTCAACTTTGCAGTGTGCTTAATAAAGGCTCCAATATTGTCTCTTCAAGTTCAAGAATAAAGTGTGCATAAAAGGACTTTTCTGTCTATTTATTGTGCAACTCCGAACCCTAAATGGTTAAATTTCAGTACGTGTAATTTGGAAAAGTAGCGGTTAATGGTGTACTCCAATTGTATTGAATCCCAAAGCAGATGGGTCCATATAGACCTAGATAGATTTTAGGGCATCCACAAACCATTATTTTGTAAATGATTAATCGACAATTTCATCAATGAGCTGATTAACAGCTAATTTTGCAAAAATAATTAAAATCTGCATATGAATGAATGTGTTCTGCATTTAAATACAGCAAGTCCCCAACGTACAAACCTTGAAGTTATAAACATGCATGTCCAATAAATTGAAATTATTACATACGTGAAAAAATTTAAAATTGTAGCACAACTTCAAATTTCGCAGCAGCACGCAAGTTAGTTCACATGTCTGGTGCTAGGCAGAGTGCAAAACCCACACTATTATTGTTAACACTCTCAGTCACATGCATGCATCCTATACAATTGGTTGTGCTTTTGGCTGTATCTCTGTTTACACTGAGTTAATAAGCTTTATTTCAAAGCCAAGATATCCATAATTCAACAAGAACACCGGACACAGTTAGAAACTCATTAAGGGGAAGTTCATCTTTGCTCAGCGAACCACATCAACATGCCATATAAAAATAAGCAGCGTGGTGGAGTGTAGGCACAATAGGGACCTTTGGTCGGATCTCGAACTGCTTGTTCTTGTCTATTTGTCCTAATTGACTCTAATATAAGATCTTCAGGGCGGCACGGTGGCGCAGTGGTAGCACTGCTGCCTCGCAGTTAGGAGACCCAGGTTCGCTTCCCTGGAATTTGCATGTTCTCCCCGTGTCTGCGTGGGTTTCCTCCGGTTATTCCAGTTTCCTCCCACAGTCCAAAGACTTGCAGGTTAGGTGCATTGGCAATTCTAAATTGTCCCTAGTGCGTGCTTGGTGTGTGTGTGTGTGTGTGTGTGTGCATGCACGCGTGCCCTGCCCGGGGTTTGTTTCCTGCCTTGCGCTCTGTTTGCTGGGATTGGCTCCAGCAGACCCCCGTGACCCTGTAGTTAGGATATAGCGGGTTGGATAATGGATGGATGGATAAGATCTTCAGATATGAGAATCCCATCAGAAGTGCCGTGGGCTTAGCGAGGGCTTTTACCTTGACACACTCAAACTGTCCTCGCTTCAAAAACCTTCCATGAATCTTCACCGCAAACACTTACCGGACATCAATATTAAGTGATGGACAGTAGGTGTCAAGTGAAGATGCCATATGATTGCTCACTTTGCGTGTGGATTTGAAGACACAAAGGCTTGTTCACTAGCGGTAAGTGAGTCTACTGTACAAGATCAGTGGATGGAAAACAGTAGGAATAAAAAATAACTTTCAGTTGTTAAAATGCACTACAAATCTGTAACAAAAAAATACAAAAATATTCTGTGTGTACTTTACAGTACAAATATGTTTTTGATAGGTTAGGTCTGCATACATAGGCAATATTATACCATAAACAGCGATATAGATAATGTATAGTGACGATAGAAAACAAAACAAAAATTTGCTGCTTACTGCTAAAATACACATTTTCTATAGGAGTTGAGGATTGCATTGTGATCATTGGGTATCTAGGCTAACTATGCTGGACATGCGAACACGCTCTCAGAAAGGAACTTGTTCGTATGTAGGAGACTTACTGTACTGAATGATTTTAAATACAGTATTTGAAAACATCAGGATATGAAGAAAACAAAATTAACTCCAACAAGAAGACAAATACTACTAGCAAAAAGTATTTTCAAAATAAAAAAAAAAAAAAGCCAAAAAAAATTTTTTTTTTTTTTTGATAAACAATGGGACTTATTAACTTGATGTCAGCAGTCCCACATGAAAAAAAAAAAATTAGGATTTTAGGTTGTTTCAGACCTATGTGTTTCAATGGATTTACTCTATGACTGGCATTTATTTTTAAAAATACATCTTGAACTGAGATAGATGTTATTTACAGACATCAAATATATTTTCTAGGCATATTTAGAATAAAATGACTTAATGTTTGTAAAGTATAAAATGATACCAACTGATATATGGCATAAGACAATCAACTCATTTCACTTGAAGAAAGAGATAAAACCAAATTCTATACTTTTGCAGCGGCAAAGCATTAAATGATTAGATAGATAGATAGATAGATACTTTATTAATCCCAGAGGTTAAACTTTTCAGTAATAGATCATTTTGGCACTGCCAACTTTGGAATAGCTTCTGTTGTATTGTGTTTTGTTCTGAAGGGACAATTACTGCACAAGTTTTTTTTTTTTTTTTTTAAATTCATGTTGCTTATTGCAATTATCACAATGAAACCCTTTTTTTTAAAATGGTGACGAACAAAGCTGACAATATGTACGTAAATGATCATTTTAAATTCTAGATGTTTGTCCACAATTTTTCATTCATAAGCAACCTACCAGATAATTTAATGAGTAGGTTACCAGGTAAGTCTACATTAATAATCAATTAAAATCATGTGCAAAAGGTCCTATGAAACATACAAATGTGTTCTCTCCCAACACTTCTTTTTATTTAAAAGAAGACTTTGTTTCAGCCATAGGAAGCAAAGTGAATCAGTGGGAGAAAACCTTTACATCAAAGAACATTTCACAGGTGGCATTCAGTATAATTTGCACATGGCTCATACAGGGCCCCATTTTCCAATGAGATAAGGAAAGAGGGACAGTCATCAGCCTTTCATCCAAGAACGTGAATAAATCCCAGATCCTTTTTAAGATGTGCATACCTTTTTAACATTAAAGCCAGGACTTTGCAGAGGTACACTGTCTGTGCATATGGCAATCTAATCTAAAACAACAATTGTGTTTTTTGCTTCTTCTTATTTCAAAAAAGCAAAACTTCGAAACAGCAGCTCACCCTGAGACAGACAGACAGTCTATTGCTATGCCACAAGCTCTCTTTCAGTTTGAATTAACACTTTTCCTTGCACATGGACATTCACATTAACATGTCATTTAAACATTTTTTTAATTTAGTTTTATTCTTGAATAAAACTGAATTTTAATGTTTTTTTAATTCAGATTTATTCTTGGGTTCTTCTTCTGCTAAAACACACATTTGCAAAACAAAAGTTGGCTGTTTTCACAGTAATGAGGAGCTACCAGATTCTTGGTATATGTCAGGAAAATTTACGAGGTCAGAGACAAAGAAAAAAAATTGCAAGCTTCAGAGATTCTAGTGTTAACTGAGTCAACTGCACTGAATTAAAAATAAAATGCATCTTCCCGAGTCAGCCTGATCATTTATTGAAAGTGATTTACATACAATTTAATGCTAAGACAAAATACCTAAAAAATACTTTATAAAGCTAACCTATATTTATATTGGATGTTATTGATGTTGAACACAAGTTTAACAACCACTGAGAAGTAGTTTTCTTTTGGATCTGCTATAAGACAGTCAAATAGTTAAAAGTTGTCAGTCCTAGCATAAATATCTGCCAAGGGGTGTAGTACTAGGATGTTGTACCATGTGAGCCATTATGGATGTAGTAAGAAGTTAAGCAAAATGACACCAGTAGTAGCAAGTTGTTAAGCAAAATGACACCTTTTACTGGCTAACTAGAAAGATTACAATAATCTTTCGAGGCAACTCAGGCAAAGGGTGAAAATTTTACTCTGCCCAAAATAAAGCAAACAAATGCATTAAAAAACTAGTTTATAGTATTAAGCTAGCCTACGTCCTGAAACATTATTTTACTTCAGTCCACTCGCGAATCACAACTGTGACAACTGACAAGTGAATTTATCAGAGAATTTCTATGTTCTGTACGAAGAAATACCATGGCTCTAATCTTCAACATGATAATAGACACTATCACAAATTTGTCAAGTTAACGAGCTGTTCAACACCAAAAGAACAACTGTCAAAGAGCTAAGTAAGTGTAAGTAGTTTACTTACGACATTGTTGTCTTGTTCTAAATTCCAGTTCCTAGGGTGCTTACTCTTCAGCTATTCATACATTAAGCTACTGCTGTTTTGGAACACTGTATTTTACACAATTAACAGCTATTTTCTAAGATTTATAGGTGAAATACTCTCACACAGAAGAAAATTGTGTCCAATGTTTGGAGGAACCTCTTCTTCTGCTGAATATGGTGCACTTGCCGTCAAGAGATTAGCGGACTCGAAAACAGTTCTGAAATTAATCACATTCCAGCATGCAATGTAGGAAAGGGACAGGGACAACTAGTCGATTAACAAAATTCAATTTGATTTAAATTTTTAATTGTTTAGTTTATTACAATGATTAAATCGCAAAGCCCCAAAAGATTTTAGGCAGTTGAATAATGCTTTGAAATGTGATGCTTACCCAATGCCACATGTTGAAATGTTGCAAAAGTTGGGTCAAGTGTCATACATCTATTTCTACCTTAGTTCTGACTAAAGGAAACTGGCTGTTGCCTCCCAAAGAAATCCAGTTTTGAGAAAATAGAATTTGCCATCACAAATGGTTGGTTTGAATTTATAAGGATCCTATTCAGGCTTTATTGGTAGCCTGCGATCTCAACAATTGACAGATCAAATATTATGCCTTCATTCCGAGTAGTTGGAAACATATCTAAATGTTGTTGTCATTTTCAACAATGACTGGGAGAGACACTTGACAGAGTAAAGGATGCTGGTTTAACTGTTAACTCTAAGAAATGTAAATTAGAGATGTCAAACTCACTACCATGGTTATTTCAAGTGTAAGAAGCAAATCAAACCACAAATTAAAAAGACTATTTATTCCTAATTTTGTTAGTCATGCCATACCTTTAACAGTTTTCACAAAGTCCCATAAGGAAACAAGAAAATGACTATTACTTTTAGCAATTTAAAAGACCATCCCCCTTTTCCTTACCTGTTCTACAAAATCCAGACATTACCAAAGATGTTATCCTGCAAATTAATATCAGCATGTATGGAATGGGAGCTGTACTATCTCAGGTTTTTTACAAACAAGAACATTCATAATATATCTGAGTTGTAAATTGCTCCCCCAGGGCGTATAATGATATTCAACTATTGAAAAAAAAAATGTCTGGCAAATAAAAGGCTGTCAAAGTGCTTCATTATTACTTATGGAGTCAAATGTTTACTTTGGTAATAAATCATGCACCACTACAATTACTCTATAGAGAGAAGGGCACAAATTCCAGACTGATTACATGGTTATTCATTACAGCCAATTACCATATTTTTCGGACCATAAGACGCACCTGACCATAAGACGCACCCAGTTTTTAGAGCAGGAAAACAAGAAAAAAATATTCTGAACCAAATAGTACCGATATACTAAAATATTTATTAGAATATAACAAAATATGGTAATGGTTAACAGCGTAAACTCAACAGTGGTGTTAAGAACCATCATCACTTCCATTAACAAATGAGAAAAGACTTAAGAGGCTCAAGCACTTTTCTAGTTTTCTGGAAACCCCAAAAACTCATCATCGCTAGTGTCAGAATTTATAAAGCTCAGTTGCTCACAATCACTTATATCACTTTCTTCACTATCTTCATATATGATATTATCTTCAGTTCCATCTAAGACATTGCTAATGCCACATTTTTTGAATGATCGTGCAATGATATCCTCCTTCACGGACTGCCACGATGTTTTAACCCATTCACAAACTTGAGTGATAGTGGGCCTCTTCATTCGTCCAGTAGGAGTCAGATCATGATTCCCAGCAGCCATCCATTTGTTCCACTCTTCTCTCATAAAGACTTTAAATGGTTTGTTGATTGAAACGTCGAGAGGTTGCAACTGGCTGGTAAGACCCCCAGGAATTACAGCTAGATGAGTCTTCACCTCTTTAAATCTGTTTTTTGTTGTTTCGCTAATATGTGCTCTGAACTGGGCAAGCACTAATAAAGCAGATTTTTTCAGAAGCCCTCCAGGACGTTTGGACCACACTTTTTCAATTCATACTTTCATTCCATTTTCATCCATCCATCCTTTTTCATGAACATGCACAACAACAACTCGTGGAATAACATCTTTTGGAAAAGTTTTCCTTTTGAAAATTAGCATCGGTGGCAATTTGGTGCCGTCAGCACAGCAGGACAACACAGCAGTGTAATGTGTTTTCTCATGTCCTGAGGTTTTCACAGTTATTGTTTTGGCACCTTTGAGGTCAACCGTCTTATTAGATGGCACATCAAAGGTTAGCGGGACTTCATCCATATTCCCAATCTGGTCCATTGGAAAATCATTTTTTTTCCTAGCATTAATTACAAATTTATGAAAAGACAGAATCTTCGATTCATATTCTTGTGGCATTTTTTTGTGCAATTCTTGTTTTGGTGCGCATAGCAAGACCGCTTCTCTTCATAAATCTGTAGCACCATGATGGTGAGCCAGTAAAATCCTTAATGCCTTTCTCTGCAGCAATGCGTTTGGCTTCATAGATGATCATTTTTGTAGAAACTGAGAAGCCCATATTCCGGTGACGTGTGATCCATTCTTTCATGTCAATTTCTAACTGTGGCCATTTTGCAACATGCCCACGAAAAGTGTGCTTACCAGTAGTTTTATCAAGTTTTTGCAGCTGATCCTCCTGTTTCCTCCACTCTCTTATTTTTTCAGTTGGAGGTGACCCAAAATGTCTCTCCGCTGCTCTGTTTCCATGTTCTTTTGCATATTTTACTACCTCCAGTTTAAACGGAATTTTATATGCTAATCTTCTCGTCTTTGACATTTTGTACCGTTAGAGAATTGGTGTTTTTCTGAGGAAAATACAGTAATGAAAGAACTGTCAGTTGTTATGATACATATTACCGTACACATCAATAATTTGACTCATACCGCTTGGCGATGCACATGGGTTACTGTAAGTCTTAATCCATGCATCACTAAGCCGTATTACTATTAAAGGGCACCAACCAGCCCGACAGGCAGGGCTTTGCATGGCAGGAGAGACTATGTGTGTCTCTTCTGCCATAACGGGCTCCTTGCCTGCTTGTCGGGGGTTCTATTCAATAAGGGCGCGCACAAAAAGTCGACCTTCAAAAGAGCAACCTCAATTGGGCGCGGCGAATAAAGGAACGCATAAATAAAGGCGAGCTTCAAAAGGGCAACCTCAATTGGGCGCAGCGAATAAAGGCAAACGCAACAAAATTATTACAGAAAATTTATTAGATAAAGGCAATGACTGAACGTATAAAAAGGTGAAAGCAACAATATTAAAATGCCGTGCTCAATTGAGGTTGCCCTTTTGAAGCTCGCCTTTTTGTGCGCGCCCTTATTGAAGGATACCCTGTCTGTCAGGGCACTGAGCGGCATCACATAGTCCCGGCCGGCCAATCCAGAGGCCGACTGGACGAACCCGTGCTCCGCCAAATGGAGCAGGTGACAGGGCGAACAGCGGCTCCACGGATGGGTGAGTAGAAAAAGCAGTAACTATGCAGTGCATAGATGCTGATCATGCCTTTATTTTGTTTTGTAAGTGCTGCTGGTTAGTGCCCTTTAAAAAAGCACCTAGGCAGGGCTTTTTTTATTTTTATTTTTTTTTTAATATACCACTGTACATTTGTTTTTTGTTTAAACACATTTTGTTGTAGAAGTACGGTACCTAGAACAACTCTGGTGATGGAGTTGAATCCTCCTGTCTGGACCTGTCCTTGATGATCTGATCCTGTCAGTCAGTCAATCAGTGTCACACACACACACACACACACACACACACACACACACACACACACACACACAGGGGAGGCGTGAGCTGTGCTGATCATGTCATTTGAATGACTGACTGACCATTGAGACTCCAGGAGGCGGGAAATGCAGTGCTCTCACGGACACAGCTGCAACAAGCTGGACATGGAGCAGCACATTAGTACCAGCACAGTAGGAAGCAGGCAGAGGGAGAAAGGGAGACGACTGTCACAGGCTGTCATGGTTTTAATAATCTTTTATTTTCTCAGGTACCGGTACATTAAGTCCTTCCCCCTCCCCACTTCGCGCCGTCATCGCCATCGAGTCATCCGACTCCTACTGTTGGTGGATGCTATCCCGCCTCCTTTCACATCATTTGATGCAGGGTGTGTGGCGTGTCTGAGAGTGGTGGGCGGGCATTGCCTCGGCGCCTGTCCGTACGCCATCGCTGATTGAGCAACTGTAGCTATGAGGGGCGGGGAGGTCTGACATCACTTCCAGCACCTGATTGGTTTGGTGTGTCCAAGAGTGGTGGGCGGGCGTTCCCTCGGCGTCCGTCCGTATGGCGTTGCTGATTGAGCAGCTGTAGCTATGAGGGGCGGGGAGGGCTGACATCACCTCCAGCACCTGAACTGTAAATTGTAAGTACCGTAAGCGAACGCAGCAGCAGGCGACAGCGCATAGGACACCATGGGCAAACAAATACAGTCGACCCTTGATATACGACCGGCCTGACATGCGGTCACGTGTATCCGCTTGCGCGATTGTAAACAAACAGCCGAGAGCGTTCGTAAGCGTCAGTCATAATTTCGGTCAGTGCAGTGATTTATATCATTTATTTCGATATTTGCTAAGAAAGGAAGAGAAGGTAACGAAGTTAAAGAAAGCGATCACAATTGAAACAAAGGACATTGTGCGGAAATATGAGAGTGGTGTTCGTGTGACCGATCTCGCTAATATGTACAGCATGTCACAATCCACCATCTCGACAATTTTACAAAGAAAAGATTTGTATAAGGAGGCTCCTTCCAAACAATAACCACCTTCCATTTCATTCTCCTCCTCCTCCCTTCCTGCAGCCCAAACATGTCAAATTAAATGGTGAGTACAGTATGAAATTGTTGTTTCTGGTAGGCTAGGCACTTCTTATAACGTTTTGGTTAGTACATTAGAAAAATTATTGGTGTTTTGGTAAATTATGCACATTATACAACCCTTTTTTACTATGAAAAGGTTAAGTAAGTGTTGCTGTGGGAGGTTCGGAACACATTATGGGTATTTCCATTATTTCTTAAGGGAAAAATAGTCTTGACTTACAACCAACTTGACTTACAACCAGCCCTCGTGAACGAATTGAGTTCGTAAGTCAAGCGTCCACTGTATCCATTTACAACAGCCTTACTGGACAGCATTCAGACTATTAGACGCACCCTCATTTTCCCCCCACTTTTGAGGAAAAAAAAAGTGCGTCTTATGGTACGAAAAATACAGTACATTTTTTTAGTTCATCACCTTCTTGGTGCACTACATGATACTGACTCCCTGAGCAACTATTAGAATGTTGCTTTGTTAAGCAAGTAAAGAAAGCTGAAGGCATGGGTGCGAGCAATCGGGCTATGCTTGTTGAACTAAATCAATTACAGAGAAAACACTTTAAGACAGATAGCAGTTGTAGAGTTCAGGATTGAGTGCAGGTATGCACATGTCTCATATCTCATTGCATTGCTCGCAGGTTCAGTCTTGCCCTGGATACATTTTGGACAATTTTAAACAAGATAAATGTGATCAACAAAAAATTTTAAGTTGAATGATTGAATGCTTTGTTCATGAGTAGTTAAAGTGTATTCTATGCATGGCTGCCTACCACTCCTTTTCTGAGATTAAGTGAAAGATCCTTTCTCTACTGTATCTTAGGATCTTTGAAAGGATGATATTCTGATAGGTTTTAATATATTTCTGAGATGCTGTTTGAGGACTGATCAGTATTTCTCCTGGAATAAAAATGGAGGTATGGAAAATTTAGTTCCTTTCAGCAAAATTTCTGATTTCAAAGTAAAAGAAACATTGTGTTGTTGGGAAGTTAAATTTGAAGTGTAATTGCTCATAAGATGCCAAAATATCTGTATAAAGTCCTCTAATTTTTTAACCCAGTCATTTTCCAAAGATTAAATACAGACTACATTTGAGAGGGGTGAAAAAGGTGATTACTATGTAGAGGTGTGGAAGAAAAATTTTCCATATTAAAATATACCATTGATCTTTAAAGAAATAGCAAAGTGTTAATAAATGTCAGAATCCTGTTCAGACATATCAGGAAACCAGATAAAAATCAAGTGAACAACAAAGACAAGAATGTACCAGGAGAAGGTTGACGTAATACACCAAATATATGATTAATAGATCAGCAGTTGTCCTGTAAACAATAAAACCAGACAGCTGTCACATACACTGAGATTTCAAGGGTAATATCTAAACTAAGAGATATTTAAGAACAATGACATAATGCAGAAATACATATCAAGGCTGATTGTGCTCTATGCTGAACACCTCACATCTTTTAACCAATCAGAGTATGATTTAAAAAAAATTCAATTATCAATATGTATGAGCTTCTGCTTATATTCTGTGATCATTCTCGTCAGGTTTTAACAGACTGCTGTAAGAATGCTCCCTCCTCAGCCTGGTGCTGCAGTTGAAAAAAATGATGGAGAAGCTTTTCTCCAGCCTGATTACTGACAAAAAGGTTAAACAGATTTGTCCTGTTAGAAGATAAGTTTCTTTAATTAAGATGTTGAATTCTACCACAAGGTGCAACAGGATAAAAGCTACTCTGCCTAAAAGCGCATCCTGCATAGGATCTACATTCCGAGTGATTGATGGTCAATTGGATTATTAGTATACTGATGATAATTTGTATCTATTGAGTAGGGCCCTATGGTATCAGTTTTATTTTTTCACAAATTCCCTTTTTTATTATTATTTTTGGTTTTCACCGTTTTATTTTTCCTTGATTCAGATTTTTGGGTTTTTACTTTTTTTAGTAACAGCTACAACAAAACAAACAAAATGAAATGGCACTTTATTTTCCTTTAAATGAAACAACTGAACCTTATTTACAATTCCATTCATCAGGTAGGAGCCCAGATTCTCCAAGATGCTGTATGCGGAGATTGCAGTAGGGCAGTGAATGCCCTCCAGAATTGTAAGAGCTGTTACTAGTTTGATGCATCCTTTTGAGATGAAGGTTAACTTCACTTTTAGAAAAAAGAGTGACCCGCTTTTAAGGGTTCGTTGCATCTGAGGAAAAAGCCTGCTCTTCTGCCCAGGTTTGCAGGTGCCGAGTTTATAACTGAAGAGTCAAATGTGGACCTTGTGTGCCTTGTCACTGCGTGGCAAACCATTTATTAAATCCCAAAACATTGTTAACTTTTAAAAGGGAACCCATTAACAACCGGTGCCGTTCACTAATAATATTTTTCTATGGGAAAGACTTAATACCGGTTAAATACCTGTATAATTTAATTGGTTAAATGATTCACAGTAAATACATCACATACAATTAGAACTTCCTAAATAAAAGAATTACCATACAGCCAAATGTTTAGTCACCTATTACTATGATAAGAACTACTGTATGTGGTCTTGGCTAACAGTGGTTTCATCAACTACAACATATATTTTCTTGCTACGAATCTTTTGAAGAACAGTGTCCATATGTTGTTCAAAGACATGGGGCAAATGAGTTTGACGAAGACTGCTCTCATTTTCTGGCAGCGCACCTCCTTGTTTATAATGGTTAATAAAGAAAGGATGCATGTTTGTCATTTTTTCAAGTGGTATGTCACAAACTACCATCTTGCATCTGACGATTTTGTTGTTTCCTCTGTTGTTACCTGAAATGAAACACTTTTTGATCTTAATTTCTTGTAATAAAAAAGGTTTTCTCTGTAACAGGAGAAGGGATGAAATAAAGGAGTAAGAGGGGGGATTGGTCGCTTCAGTGCAAAACCAGCTACAAAGATTGGAATGTTTGGGATGATAGCGAAAGAATGTGCAAAAACTTGCTTCTCATAAAGAGTTTCAGAATGTTATGGGAATACAGTCAAGGCCATGTACTTGTTTTTCACTTCGAGGGGCTTCATTGAAGGGCAACGCTTGTTATTGTGTGTCTTCTGATACTAGGCACCATCTCAGTGAGGGCCAAGTAGAAGAAAAACAATAAGATGTCCCGTGGGAAGAAGGTGTGCAGAAACTGATCACTTCTGTATACACTGCTTACACGTAAGCCATTTTGGGTAAGGACACTCAATTAGTATATAAGGGAAGGTTCCGCCCTCAGTTTCTTCGGAAGCTCAACCGTGGGGAACGTGCACACCGCCCGGTATTGGACCAGGCTCACGAGTTGATCCTCTGACGAGACTGACACGCGGGCTCCCTCAGTCTACTGGTCTAGGATGATGGCTCTGGGTCTTTTGATATTACTGTAAGTATAGTATAATTCACATATCTGTATTACTGTAAGTTAATAGTATAAATCACATATCTTTATATATATTACTGTAAGTCAATAGTACAATTCCTATATCTGCATGTATATTGCTATTATATTGTATGTAACTGATATTATATTTGAACAAGTAAACAATTGAAGTATTGGACCTTTCCTCTCTGATTCTTGCCTGCTTATTTTCTGTTAAAACCTTTGAACCATTTTCCCAAACTAAAACATTTCTCCTTGTTTTTGAGATGGGCTTTAGATATGATGTGGTCACTGCAAGTGTCTTTTCGTGTACAGTCCATGGTATGCTGGCAAAACTTGCAGAAAAGTTGTCCAGATTCGTAAAAGTCACCAGGATATTGTTGTGCCCTCAATTTTGCAGTTAAGCTCATGTTTCTTAGATTTTTCAACATAGTTAGGTATCTGATACTGTTCGCTTCAACATTTCAGTCTTGTGCAGCTAGCTGATTTGCATGCCTTCAACAAGAAAACATACAGGAAACACGCACACAAACAGAGGCATGACTGGATTTCTACAATAATTGCATTCTCTTGAAAAAACAAACTAGAAAATAGCATCTGGATGATAGAACTACAGATTATTCAATCGTTTAATTTATTGAGAAATTTTCTAATAGTCACCCCTTCAGTCTCTAAATTCCACGCATTTCTGTTTTTAAACCTAAAATCCATTTTTAAGCATTAATTCTTTGATTCTGTCCGTGTTTTACACATCGTAGAAATCATAGGTCCTAATTGGGAAGTAGGAAATATAAAAAAAGTACTGCAAGTTTTTATTTATGTTGCAGACCAGGCTTGTGCATATTCAATAATTTGTGTCAATTTCTAGGTCTTCATAGCTTGTATATTTCCCCCCAGTTATAAAATTAAAAGTTAGGTGGTGCCATGCCACCTTCTGCTTTAGCTCTATGTAGAGTCGCTTTTTGAATGCATGGACATCTCAAACTTTAGATAAATGAGGTTATAGCAGAGTCCAATTTCTTGAAGAATGATTCGTTGATGTATATAAGGATGCTATGAAACAGAAAAAGAAGACTGGAAGGTTGTTCATCTGGACAGTATTGATTCTTACTGCTAATGTTAGACGGAGGGAAGACAATCTGTTCAAATCGTTTGATTTTTTTTCCCCCAAGATGATAGCAAAATTGTGTTAAAAAAATCTTTATATTTACTTGAGATGTTTACCCCTTGATATTTAAACTGTTCTGATAAAACAAACAGATGCCCAGTCTAGTATTCTATGCTTGAGAGTTCACAGGAAAAAACACTTTTATTCAAATTGATTTTGAGTCCAGATATCCTTTGAAATTCTGCTAGTGAATTAAGGACTACTGGTAAATATGTTTGCGGGTCTGATATCACCAGCATTTAGTGATTTTTTCTTTTTAAGTCCTTCTCTGATAATTCCGTTTATTTGTAATGCATTTGAAAAGTGGATGGCCACTGGTTCAATAGTGAATACAAAAAGCAATGGTGATGAGTGCACCCTAGAGTAAATTACCACATTCTACTTTGTAGACAGATCATTTTGTTAATACAGACAGGGGCTTCCAGACTGGTATAAAGCAATTTATCCATGCACAAATCTCTGTACAAAGTGGCAAATAGGTAGTCTCATTCAATTCTATCAAAGGCTTGTTCTGTGTCCAAAGATAAGAGAGCTGGTTTGTTAGATTTTAGGGGTGATGTCAAAGGTTTGAAGCTATGTATTTCCCTTTAATAAATCCAGTTTGGTTTTATTATATTGCAGAAGGAATGCACTTTCTCAAATCTTCTACTGTAGAAAAAAGTGGATATTGCCCTTCTGCTAGGCTTTCATGGCACACTAGGCCCGTTGAGAAAACAGATTTAACAGGGATGCAGGCATTCAGCTCTAGAAAACCCCCACTTGCATTCCAAACCAGGTTCTGCCTATACTTCATTCAATAAAGCTGAAAATGACATGTGATCCTACAAATTCCAGAGGCCCCTCTTGAGCTAGAAGGCACAAAATGGGCTCACGCAAGGTCATAGTACAAAGGATGACAACTAAGTTGGGCAGAGAACCCACCTATTAGAAGACACCAACTTTGTAAGTGGAAATGACTTAAAACCAATCAGGAGAAGGTTCAACCTCCCTTTTAAACTAGGTGCACCATGCTGAAGAAGCTCCCTCTCTCTCAGTGATATTTGCTGGACAATCACTGAACTCCCTGATGATTCTCTCAGGGAACCCTCTCGCAGGAAGGCGAACTCTCAAAAATGACTTAAAACATCTGAATCCTTATCTCTGAATCTTAAAAGTTATGAGCCACCTTCTCCATGAGGAGCTGAAAAGGTAGGGCTAGATGATAATTATCACGAAATAACTTTTCCTCAATAGAAATAGAAGACATGATCGATAGAAAGTCAATAAAACTCAGTATATTCCAAATATTGCCAGACAAAAGAAAAAGGCAATGATAATGAGAATGTCGTTGCACCGAAGAGTTACAACCACATCAGGTCAGGTTGACACACACAGCACAGAGCGCAGCAGCTGGCAACAGCATATGTGCTAATGTTTGGACCACTGCAGTTGTGCACTCCAGTACATCTGGGGGTTATTTTCCGTATGTCGCTTAAATCATCCGAGATCAGATGCTTTACCTTGGATGAGTTAATGCCGGTGAAACTCATCCGGGATAAGTCAGTTTTTCAAACGCAGCCATGTAGTAGATTAGTCTAGCTGGATCTAATCATCAGAGATGAATGCGCGCGCCTGCACTGATTGAAAAGCCCATATATATTGAGTCTAGAAAACATGATCAGCAAGACTTTGATAGGCTGTAACAAAATGACAAAAGAACAGGCGTATTTTTTTTTTCACACAAGCGGAGCAGGACCTTTTATTTGAAGGACATGAAGAATTTCAAGATTTAATATGCACATGGGGTAACACTGCAAAAGTAGCCCAAACCAGAAAAGACAGCTGGCAAAAAGTGGCCGACAAATTAAACGCTAAGTAATGTGCATTGTACTTACTGAATGCAGGG
>NC_041400.2:84085112-84107612 GCF_900747795.2 Erpetoichthys calabaricus
GTCAATTTTATGTTCTCCTTCATTTACATTTGAAAGCTGCTTGAATTTGTACTGAGGATAAATACAGAATGTTTTATTTCTCTGTTTCTTTATAGGTTTGCCTCTCAACCATTTAAAACAGTTTGAATCTATACTATGGAAAGGATACAGTAAAGATGATTTTTTTAGAGATTTAATTTTTTTTTAATAACTACTTTACTTATTTGAAACTGATCAAAGAATGTACTTTGTTCCCCTATAAAACTTGAAAGCTTTAAGATTTTAGTTTCAGATTTAAGAGTTTAAAATTTTAGAATTAATATTTTTATTTTTTTGGAGTTGACCAACAATTTTAGTGTGTTCTTCTGTAAAAAATTGAAAGCTTCTAACTGGCCATAATTGAGACTATTATATTCTGTATCAACTATTTTATTTATTTGTAATTGACCAAAGAAATTAGTTGTGCATTTTGTTTGTTATCTCAGGTAACACTTGAAGGTTTTGACTGGTCAGAATTAAGATTTTATTTAATTACATATACACCTATTCTATTGTTGTATAATATTCTACAGTACATTTGTCATGTTCAAATACTGACTGAAAATAAATAAACTATAAGTAACCTTTGATATCTTCACATCTGAGGACTAAAAATGAACCTTTCAGCTTGACAGAAATACTGATTTGATTTATATATAGTGAAATAAACTAAAAAAAAATTTTCCCATATCAGCCATCACCCTATGATAAGGTGAGATTCTCTTCTCTTTGTGAGCTTGAGAGCCTAGACCCAGACTGCCAAGCTAAGCACTGAGCCCTAGCTGCTTAAGAGGAACTATTACTTCAAGAACGGACTTCAGAATCTAAACTTTTGGGTCAGAATGTGTAATGCCTTTTCCCTATGAAGTGGCAAAAGACAACCAAAGGCAAACTGAGGAATTATGTGCACAGCACTGATAAGGATCAAGAGAAAGTCTACTCCGACACATGAAGTCAAGGCTGGGGGGCTGTCAAGGGGCAGGGCCTGTTAAAGCCCATTGCGGCACTTCTTGTGTGATTTTGGGCTATACAAAATTGTATAAAGAGAGTCTTCCACTTGAACCCAGGGAAACAACAAAGCAACAACGCCACACAACACTGGACATCATCCATAAAGACACAAAACTGTATCTGTGCCAAGATAAAGTACAACTCTAAATACCAGTAAACAGCCAGAATATATGTTGTGTGTCATGTGTCCCCAAGAAAAAACAAAATCATCATCATCATCATCTTTATGGCATCCTCCTAGGTGGCCATCTTATATTTGATAATCATCAAAAAAAATCCTACACTAGCTAGAACTTTGGAAAGTATGTATAATACACATTGAAATTATTCCTTATTTTTTTGGAAAGATGGTGACTAATGCTTTCCAAAAAGTATGAGGTAGAATTTTGTTACCTTTAGGTTTGATAAATGTTGCTAATAATAGTGGAGCTAACTTAACTGAATTTTTTTTTAATAAAATTCCACTGTGTAGCCATTAGGGCCTGTTTTCCCACTTTGGAGTGAGTTTATAGCATCCAGTAATACTGAAAGTGTCAGGTTTCCCAGTCCAGTTCTATCTGGCTATGGTATTTATATTGGGTCAAAAACCTCCTTAGACTGAAGGAGTACAATATAAGGACTTCTAGTACTCCCCACATTTATGGGTTATATCTGTATGGTCAATGATCCAACTGCATTGGTAATTACTGTTATTTTTGTTGTGAACTTCATGTGTGTAAATTTGTTGAAATAAGATCTTATTAGCCTTCTCTCCATGTTCACAGAATGATGTCACGATTTAAAGATGAGCTGCTCTGTTTCTTTTGTTGTCAAGATGTTAATTTGTGATTGTAAAACCTGTCTTTTCCTATAAATTCCTCAGTTGGGGACCTGGTCTATTACTGATCTATTCTGTCAATTTCGCTGATAAACTGACGCCTTCTTGGATACAGATGTCTCTAAAAAATAAAATAAAAAATAAACAATTTGTATGGATGTGAATTCTGTAAAGAAGTTCAAATCTACTAATGACAGGTGATTAAGACACCAGCTATGAAATGATTGCGTAGGGTATAGTGAATCAAGCTCGAAGATCAGAGGGGGATGATCAGCACAGTACTTGCAAGATTTGATAGTGTGCAATAAAATATTATTAATAAAGAAATAATCCGTTCTTGAGTAACTATGATGTACTGGTGAGAAGAAGAAAATTCTCGAGTTTGGATTTAAGAATCTCCATGGGTCAGATTAGTTTTTATCGGTTACAAACTGTGTTATTGTCCTTGCAGTATGAGATATTATTGCCGCTGTAGTAGGGCCCTATGATTTCCACGATGCGGAAAACACGGACGGAATCACAGAATTAACGCTTAAAAACGAATTTTAGATTTAAAAATGTGCAGAATTTAGAGACTAAAGGGGTGACTGTTACAAAACTTCCCAATAAATTAAACGATTGAATAATCTGTAGTTCTATCATTCAGATACCATTTTCTAGCTTGTTGTTTTTGAAATTAACATAATTCTTCGTAGAAATCCAGTCATGCCTCTATCTGTGTGCGTGTTTTCTGTAGGTTTTCTTGTTAAAAGCACGCAAATTGGCTAACTGCATGAGACAGAAATGTCAAAGCGAGCAGTGTCAAATACCAAAACTATGTCGAAAAAACGAAAACACGAGCTTAACTGCAAAATTGACGGCACAACAATAACAGTATCTGGACAACTTTTATACAAGTTTTGCCAGTATACCATGCATTGAACATGAAAAGATACTTGCAATAACCACGTCAAATCTAAAACCCATCTCAAAAACAAGGAGAAATTAAGATCAAAAACTGTTCCCCTTTGGGTAACAACAGAGGAAACAACAAAATTGTCAGATGCAAGCTGCCAGTTTGTGTCCATGTGAGTCAGACATACCGCTCAAAAAAAATGATAAAGATGTTTACTTTCTTTATTAAGCATTGTAAACAAGGAGGCGGCTGCCAGAAAATGAGAGCAGTCTTCGTCAAACTCTTTTACCCAGTGTCTTTGAACAACATATGGACGCCGTTCTTCGAAAGATTAGTGGAAAGAAAATATATGTTGTAGTTGATGAAACCACTGTTAGTCAAGACCACATAGTTCTCATCATAGTGAAAGGTGAGTAAACATTTGCCGGTATGGTAATTCTTTTATGTAGGCAGTTCTAATTGTATGTGATGTATTTACTGTGAATCATTTAACCGATTAAATTATACAGGTATTTAACCAGTATTAACAGTCTTTCCCATAGAAAAATGTTATCAGTGAATGGCACTGGTTGTTAACAAGTTCCCTTTTAAAATTTAACAATGATGTTTCAGGATTTAATAAATTTTTTGCCTCACGGTGACAAGGCACGCAAGGTCCACATTTGGCTCTTCCATTATTAACATTGGCACCTAAAAACCTGGGCATAAGAGCAGGCTTCTCCTCAGGTGCAAGGAGCCCTTAAAGCGGGTCACTCTTTCTTTTTTCTAAAAATGAAGTTAAACTTCATCTCAGAAGTATGCATCAAACTAGTAACAGCTCTAACAATTATGGAGGACGCTCACTGTCCTACTGTAATCTCAGCATACAGCATCATGGAGGATCTGGGCTCCTACCTGAAAAATGGAACTGCAAAATAAGGTTCAGTTGTGCTAGTGTGCTGTTTCATTAAAAGGAATGTAAAGTGCCATTTAATTTTTGTTTGTTTTGTTGTAGCTGTTACTACTTTCCTACAGTAAAAAAAAGTAAAAACCCAAAAATCTGAATCAAGGAAAAATAAAATGGTGAAAAATGAAAATCAAAAAAAAAAAAAAAAAAAAAATGGAATTTGTGAAAAAATAAAGATTCCATAGGGCCCTACTGTAGCTGATGGTCTGTCTCCAGCCATTACAATTTTATGAGTGCTCATATTGGGAATGGATGCAAATACATTTTGAATAAAATCTCTATATTAGTGCCGGGAGGTATACCGGGTTCATACCGAAAACCGTTTATTTTTTTTATGATATGGATTTTTCTTATACCGCAAGACCGGTTTAAATTGCCTAAACAACGTTCAGAACGTGGCGCAGCGGGAAACTGTTCAAGTGGAGACCTTTTTCACTGCTACACCGCTAAACACAGATTTGTTGCACGGGAGCTCTTTTTCACTGCTACACCACTAAATAGGTAGTGGTAGTGTAGGTATTGCGCGGTGAAAATGGACAGAGAACAATCCGAAACTGAAGCTGTAGCTGACGATAAAGTTGAACATGATGACACAGAAGAACTTTTGCCGAAAAAAAAAAAGGAGTCACATCTGTTGCCTGGAGATACTTTGGTTTTAAAAGGTCGGATTTGGACCATTATGTTCAAATGTGTAAATACTGTTTCTATACTATACTATTGGATAATACTGCAAGTTGTACTTGTTTTATTTGTTTTCAACACAGTGTAATGTACCTGGGTACTGTGTAAATAGTGTGATGACATGTTAACTTTAATCTTGACATTTCCACTTTAATCTCGACGCTTATGATGAGAATAAAGTCGACATGTTGACTTTATTCCTGACATATGTACTTTATTCTCGCCATTTATGTCAAGATTAAAGTCGACATGTTGACTTTATTCTCATAATTTGTCATTAAAGTAGAACATCGTAAATTAAACTTCATTGTAAAATGAATATTTAATTTACTAGATTTTCTCAAACCCCGTCATAAGTTATATAGCACATTAAATGCTTTGTGTTAAGTGTTCCCCGAGCTTCTTAAACTGACTTCCTCTTGCACTAAGAGGAGGCAGAGGCAGCGATTGCCGCACAGAATACATTCACTTCATGATATTCCTGCTCTCTGAACATTTAGAATGCTAAGATAAATACTTGATATAATTTTCATGGTGAAATGCATTAAAGCATGCATTAATCATGTGGGGGCACAGCAGCGTGGCAGTTGCACTGCTGCCTCGCAGCAAGGGTGTCTCGGGTGTACCCTGCCTTGCATTTACATGTATTTCTGGTGGGTTTACTCGGCGTGCTTCAGTTTCCTTTCAAAGTCATGTAGGATATGGGGTTTTGTTATGCTATATTGACCCTGCTAGTGTATGTTTTGCTCGTATTCACCCTGCGATGTGCTGGCGACTCGTTCAGGGATGGGCGCAACCCTGAATGGATGGCATAATTAAACATGTATAACGAAGATATTTTTAAAGTTCTGAACACTCCGTGGGCTAAGTTTATAACTAGTTTTAATTTCACAAAGACGTTTATCGTGTGGTGATTGGTTATGTGGAGAAAGTAAAAGGAAGTACAGTAATCCCTCCTCCATCGCGGGGGTTGCGTTCCAGAGCCACCCGCGAAGTAGGAAAATCCGCGAAGTAGAAACCATACGTTTATATGGTTATTTTTAGAATGTCATGCTTGGGTCACAGATTTGCGCAGAAACACAGGAGGTTGTAGAGAGACAGGAACGTTATTCAAACACTGCAAACAAACATTTGTCTCTTTTTCAAAAGTTTAAACTGTGCTCCATGACAAGACAGAGATGACAGTTCCGTCTCACAATTAAAAGAATGCAAACATATCTTCCTTTTCAAAGGAGTGCAAAGCAAGCAGTCAAAAAAAAAATCAATACGGCTTTTAAGTATGCGAAGCACCGCCGGTACAAAGCTGTTGAAGGCGGCAGCTCACACCCCCTCTGTCAGGAGCAGGAAGAGAGAGAGAGAGAGAGAGAGAGATAGCGAGAGACAGATAAAAAAAATCAATACGTGCCCTTTGAGCTTTTAAGTATGCGAAGCTCCGTGCAGCCTGTCCTTCAGGAAGCAGCTGCACACAGCCCCCCTGCTCACACCCCCCTACGTCAGCGCAAGAGAGAGAGAGAGAGAGAGAGAGAGAGAGAGAGAGAAAGTTAGCTGGATAGCTTTTCAGCCATCTGCCAATAGCGTCCCTTGTATGAAATCAACTGGGCAAACCAACTGAGGAAGCATGTACCAGAAATTAAAAGACCTATTGTCCGCAGAAACCCGCGAAGCAGCGAAAAATCCGCGATATATATTTAAATATGCTTACATATAAAATCCGCGATGGAGTGAAGCCGCGAAAGGCGAAGCGCGATATAGCGAGGGATCACTGTATAGGAACTGGGGTTTTGGTACATCAGAGAGACAGCATGCATGCAATAAAGAAAGCAGAACATGCACTGAATTCTGTTTTCATGTCTCCGACCACCAGATCACAAATCCAACATTTACACAATATTTAAGTTAAACCTGTGCTATACCCATTCATACATCCAGTTTTTTGGAGACTCGTCACACCTGCCATAAAGTTCTCTACACTGAACATACACCTGGGAACCCTTACTGCGAGAGAGCAGCACTACCGCCTCACAACCGTGCATTTTTAATACCTGCTTTAATGAATTTCATCATGAATTTATAAATAGTATTTATCTTAGCATTCTAAATTTTCAGAAAGCAGGAATATCATGAAGTGAATGGATTCTGTCTGCTCTTAGTGCGGAGGAAATCAGTTTAAGAAGTGTAGTGATTAACAACTGGGTCGGGGAACACTTAAAGCATTTAATGTGCTGCATTAATTTATGATGGGGTTTGACGAAATCTAGTAAATTAAACATTGATTTTAGGAAGAAGTTTAGTTTACGACATTCTACATTAATTATGAAGTAAACTATGAGAATAAAGTGGAAATGTCGACTTTAATCTCGACATAAACGGCGTGAATAAAGTGGAAATGTCGACTTTAATCCCGACATGTAGTTTGTTTTTTTCTTCCCTGTGTCCGTATTTTTTTTTCTTCACCGTGGCCCTAATACGATTCCATAGGGCTATACCACAAATAGCATTATAAATGCAAGTTGCAGTTTTATTATTTATGCATATAGCTTAGCTTGAAGCAAGGTCCATATTAATGCAGTATGCCTAAATGATGGTTTAGTTGGTAAAGATGTCATCACCAAGTTGCACGGGTTTTATTTTATTTTAATTTGATGAATACTGTGTAATGCAACCTGGGCTTGAAGCCTTGAAGTAATAGTGCAACTATCAGTAATAATACTATTATTTATTTTATTGTTATTATTTATTAGTTTAAATCAGGGGTGGGCAAATTCATTCCTGGAGGGCCGCAGTGGCTGCAGGTTTTTGTTCCAACCCAATTGCTTAATAAGAAGCACTTATTGCTCTAGAAACACTTCTGCTTCATTTTAGTTATCTCCCTCGTTAAGATTATGAACCCTTATTGCTTATTTAAGTCTTAAACAGCTGCATTCTTGGTTTTTAATTGCTCCTTATTAGCAATAAGATGCAAATGACAAAAGAAACCAGCAGTTATCCATTTTGCTTGTTACCCTTTACACCTGTGTGTATTTATTGTGCACTATTTGGTTTAATTAAATACTTGGAAGGAAAGAAGAGAAAAACGTGAAGGATTGAGAATTACCCATCCGTTTTACACTTCAAAGTATTTGGATGATATCCTTAGAATGGAAAAAAAAATCTCGGATATGAGAATGACTTGACATAGTCAAGAGTTAAAGCACTAACAAGCCATGAAATGTAATTATTGGCAAGGATTGTTTTCTAATTAAGCAACTGGGTTGGAACAAAAACCCGCAGCCACTGCGGCCCTCCAGGAATGAATTTGCCCACCCCTGGTTTAAATATTATACAGTTTAATGATGGTAAAGTTGTTTAAAAAGTCACTTTAACGTGTCAGTGGACAGAGATTGTTAACATTAACAGAAAGTGTAATTGGTTTACAAAAAATATTTACTATGTATTCCTTTTCTAAGACATGTTCAGTGCAATCCAACTTTTGACAAACACCTCTGGATATTTTACTAAGTCTAAATGCCTCTTTGGATGGTTGAAAATATGTTGTCAAAATTATAGTTTAAGTTTTTGCAAAATTTGTTCAATAAAAAGGTTCTATATTTTGACTGCATCTGTCATGCAATGTGATTCCTTCTCTTTATTAGTGCCTCCCCCTTGAAAACTATCACTTTATGGGGCCATGCAAACCTGTATTAATACTTGTGTGCACATTAAAATGGGTTTTTTTGTACAATGTACAATGCTCTTGACAGTGGAATAGGTTATTCTTAGCCAGTAATTGCAGTGGAAAATGTAGTTAACATCCACTCATGCATGGGGAAAAAAATACCGGCAAATACCGTGAAACCGGGATAGTTTAGAAAAATACCGTGATATAGAATTTTGATCATACTGCCCACCCCTACTCTATATATCAAAATTACTTTTAATTTGAATAAATTACCCATCTCCATTACATAGCACTCTTCAGCATCACATACTACGTCTGATGCTACAAAAGAGATTGATTTCTGTATTAAGATACCCAGACCACTAGTTTTCTGTATATAGTTGGGAGTGAACAATTTGGCCGATACAATCTCTTTGCAATCAAAACTGGTCCTTATTTGTTAAGTGAGTTTCCTGCAAATATACCACCTTAGCATTTAGGCCTGTTAGGTGGGAGAATACTTTTTTTTTTTCCTCTTTAGATCGTGATTGAGACTTTTGATATTTCAACTTAAAAAGTTAATTTTTCAGTCAGGGAGTCATTGCTTCTAAACTTTCAAGGACATTTTGTAATCTTAAAAATATTGCATTGTTTAATAAATTAGCTTTATTCTTAATTTCATATTACTGCCAGGCATTATGGCTAAGGAGCTTATTGTTAGGTTGGCATTTAAAGTTGTGGGGATAAAAATGATCAGTGTTCTCCCCAGAAATTTTTTCCAGCTGGGTGGCATGGGATGGGGAAATTTGGTGGTGGGGAAAATTAAATGTGCACTGTTTTTATTGGTTAATTATTATTAATTACTTTCCAATGCTCAATATGACTTCCTTTTTTAAGGTTTGACACTTGTGCCAGAATATTATTATATTTAAGAAGTATCCAATTCAGGATCCTGCAACCCTAACAAAAATTTTAAATAACAATTGGTATGACATAAACCAAGAGGCACAAGTATTGTCGCTGTCGGGAAGTGAAAACAATGGAAAAAAAAGTATGGGAAACCTAATGAAGAAAAATTTTAAAATATTCTTCAAAGCCAACTTGCATATGCAGAAGGTGTCTTCAATTAAATATTTATTCTTCTTCCAAGAAGCCCAGTTGTCTGCAGCTTTCCCATAATCAAAGTCCCCAGGATCTGGGCCCTCCAAGGAGATCAGCATGAGATTATTTAGCGTGCTTTGATTCATGTGATTTCTCAAACATGTCTTGATCCTTTTAAGGGCAGAAAACCCCCTTCCTCCTTTCACATTCAGCTGTGCACACTGGGATCACTAGCCCAACATAAGCTGGTTTGGCTAAATTTGGAAACGACTCTTAGAGCTCTGATGTTGTTGCCATTTTTAGTAAAACCTGCTTTGGACTGAAGTCTTTGTATGATTGACTTCTGATCATTTTTGATGCAACTGTTCATTCCTGCCTGCTACTTTCATATTTTAAAATTGGAGGGCTACCATTCCTGGAGTAATGATCGAAAATATTTTCAGCAGACTCACTTGAATCGTGAGTTTCTGCATTGAAAACTTTTGTAAAGCTGGAAATAATTGGCATGTCAGGGAATCTTGCATCTAGGTGCTTGACAGCGGTCTCTAGGTATTTATCATATAGTGCACTTTTGAATGGCATTACATCACTCTGTGTATAAACAATGTGGAGATCTGACCATTCTTCTGCCAGACAATGATGAAGGCTTTGAAAATATCTCCCAAGAGTGTCTTTCAATTCCATGATGTACAATCTTGTGGTGAGCAAAATTGGCTCAGTTTCGGTAAGATTGACATCTTGCCTTTGGCAAGCCTTAGATAAATTGGACAACAAAGGTAATATACGTCTGAAAACATCATCAGAGAGGAAACAAAATTATACGTTAATACATCTGCTTAATCCTTCAGCTGTGATGTCATTTCGTTCAGTGGCCTCAGCTATGACACTCCTCATACACTGTCGTAGTGACTGTACTGCAGAGTCATGAGATGGCCATCTAATGTCACTGGTCATTTTGAGCTCAATCTGGGGAATGTTCAGAATATTTTGGATTTCTGTTAAATCACCCATCCTAACTGAAGAATTTTGGAAGAAATAGAACAGCTGCCTTAAGATGTTGTTCAGTTTTGTTAAGTAAGATACAGCAGCTGCTGCTTGGGCACTTGCAAGGGCCAATCGGTGGTTTACACAGTGGCAGTTGACCAAGAGTCCAGATGTTTTATCTTTAAGCAGTTTTACCACACCTTTATGTTATCCCAATCATAACCGCAGCTCCATCTGACCCTAGTCCAGCCAGATTAGCAGTTTTCAATCCTAGAGTGTCCATAGTCTGTCTCAGTGTGTTGGTTATACAGTAATCCCTCCTCCATCGCAGGGGTTGTGTTCCAGAGCCACCCGCGAAATAAGAAAATCCGCGAAGTAGAAACCATATGTTTATATGGTTATTTTTATATTGTCATGCTTGGGTCACAGATTTGCGCAGAAACACAGGAGGTTGTAGAGAGACAGGAACGTTATTCAAACACTGCAAACAAACATTTGTCTCTTTTTCAAAAGTTTAAACTGTGCTCCATGACAAGACAAAGATGACAGTTCAGTCTCACAATTAAAAGAATGCAAACATATCTTCCTCTTCAAAGGAGCAAACAAATCAATAGTGCTGTTTGGCTTTTAAGTATGCGAAGCACCGCGGCACAAAGCTGTTGAAGGCGGCAGCTCACACCCCCTCTGTCAGGAGCAGAGAGAGAGAGAGAGAGAGAGATAAAAAAATCAATACGTGCCCTTCGTGCTTTTAAGTATGCGAAGCACCGTGCTGCATGTCGCTTCACAAAGCAGCTGCACAGAAGGTAGCCAACGTGAAGATAATCTTTCAGCATTTTTAGACGAGCGTCCGTATCGTCTAGGTGTGCGAACAGCCCCCCTGCTCAATCCCCCTACGTCAGGATCAGAAAAACTCAGCGCGAGAGAGAGAGAGAGAGAGAGAGAGAAAAGTAAGCTGGGTAGCTTCTCAGCCATCTGCCAATAGCGTCCCTTGTATGAAATCAACTGGGCAAAACCAACTGAGGAAGCATGTACCAGAAATTAAAAGACCCATTGTCCGCAGAAACCCGCGAAGCAGCGAAAAATCCGCGATATATATTTAAATATGCGTACATATAAAATCCGCGATGGAGTGAAGCGCGATATAGCGAGGGATTACTGTAGTCTCCACTTTGCCATTAATCAGATTGCGGGTTGATACAAAACTAATTCTGACCTCTTTAGTGACCTGGCAAATATATCTAATGTAAATAATTGTTTTACAACTGAGATGTCTGTGGTTTCATCACACAGAATACTGAAAAAAATTTAAGCATGTATATTTTTCAGTATGTTAGACTTTATTTCTGATGCTAAGACATCCAGCAGCTCTTGCATTATTCTTTCAGAGGTGTAATGTGAATATCCTCTTGGGATTAATAAAGTATCTATCTATCTATCTAATGCGCACTTTTACCAACATTGAGATGTTGTAAAAAGGAACAACCCATTTCTTTACAGTGTTCCAACAGCTTTTCAAACAATGTTGTATGTGGCACCTCATTTTTTGCCAACCAATACATGGATCTTAAAACTCCCACAAAAGCATCTCTCTGTAAGTTATTTAACACAGATAGAGATCTTTCAATTTGATCGATTCCAGTATGCTGTAGTACACGCTTTTCTAAAAGGTCAGCAGAAGACTCAATGTGCGTTTAACTTTCTTCATGGTCCAGCAAGTTTTCTTTTCGAATTCTTGTGCATGGCACATTTACCCAAGGTAACTCACTGCTTGGGGGGTGTTTGTTTGAATATTTCATGCACAATGAGCACCACATACCATTTTCTTTGACCATTAGCCAATCAAAATCTTTAAACCATTGCTTGTTTATGCTGGATAAGCGGTGCTTATAATTTATCAATTGGCAGAGTGTGTGCTGAAGAGATTTCCCCTGATGGACCAGCTTCTACAATGTCTTTGTCTGAAATTGCCACATCAGGAGTTGACACTGCACCTTCATTAGTTTGTGGTGTCTCTTTTCTGAAATAACTGAGCAGTGTTGTTTTCTGAACACTTAATATTTTCCAAACGTTTTACCAACATGAGTAATAAAAGTACCTATGAGTAAGACTTTTGAGTGGAAAGTGGGAGCCTGTTGGATATTCAATGCACACTTGCACTACGACAGGGCAAGATATGAACAATACAAGGAATGGCAGATGGGTCACTTTAACAAAACCCTCAGCAATTCAGTGACAAAACTTTTGCTCAGGACACAGTGTGTGCTGTATGGGTTTCTGCACACTTTTTGCAATACGGACGCAGGTCCAAATATGAGCAAATATAAGAACGGCAGATGGGGTCACTTTAACAAAACCCTCAGTATGAGCAAATATAAAAACAGCAGACGGGGTCACTTTAACAGGAACCACAGTGAGTGCTACAAGGATTTTTGCACACAGAACACACCTAATGCTTAAACAACGGATTATATATATATATTTTTTTTTTTTTTTTTTTAATTGGTTTATTATGTACAGAACAAGAAGACAGCAGCTGTACGCTACAGACACTGAGAACAGGGACGTCATTTCCCGACGCCCTTTTTCTGATATCTGGCAAGCTGGTACGTTTTTTTTTTTTTTTTTTTTTTTTTTTTTTAATCAGTCCTCCTCTCACCTGCCCACCTCCACATCCTCTTTGCTTGTGAACTGCCACTCTGTCCCCTCTATTAGCATGTACAGCACCCTCTCGCCCGTCCACCTCCCTATACTCCTTGCTGCTGTATTAAGCTGCTACACCCCTGCTATTACCATGTACAGCCCCCTCTCGAAAGCCCACCTTCCCAGATCATTAGATCTGTCTGTGCCTGTAGATCTGCGGCTGTCATCTCACAATGTCATGCAAGATGAGAGTTGGGTGCTCAACTAGGAGCACCTGGGTAAAAGACGCTAGGGAGAACACTGATGATAGATAAGAAGTAACTTGCTCTCTTTTGCTTCACCCCCCAAACAACCCTCCCCAAGTGAGGCTAAACCACACTTTACAGTCCCAGTCCTCTGACATGCCAACAGACTGGGCACGTCCAAAACAAAAAATCCTTTCCACACCACTGATAAGGGTATAAACACTTTCATATAAACTGTATCTGGTCATGCCAGAAACTGGTGTAAAAGATTTTTTTAAAGAGATACAGGGAGAAGGAAAAGAAAAATCGGCTGACCCAGTAACAGGATAATATCATATTAATAACCTCTGTTCAAAAAGTAATAGGGTGTGTGGCGGACCACCAGGGCCCTTACCCTGCTGGGAACGTCTCAATAATTGAAGGACTGGGGGAGAGAGCTTATTCTGGATGCTGTCTCCCTTGGAAGACTAGAGGACAGCCCCCCTGGCTTACAGTGGTCACGGGTTTGGAGCGTAGAAGCTCAACCCTGCTTGGGCCTGTGGCCACTACCAGGCGGTGCCTGAACATTTGCAGAGCTGTGTTTGGCAGCACTTCCGCCAATCCCCGAAATGCTGCCAGAAGGAGCTCGTTGGACACCTTGAGTGCTTCCAGGAGTCCTATAAAAGAAGACAGCCACCACTACTCGAGAAGCCAGAGACAGGTGGTGGTGGGCAAAGCTTCCCGGGAGAGGAGTGGAGGCAGAGAAGAAGCAGGAAAAGGCTTTTGGCTTGGACTGTGTTTTGGTACTTGGTGTACAGTGCTGCGGGGAGCAGAGAAAAGCACTTCCCCACGTGAATAAACATGTGCTGTGTGGCAAACTTGTGTCTCTGCCTGTCTGTGTCGGGTTAGGGTGGCTGAACGCATTCCTGGGCTTCACACACACATTTTTCCAGCTGTATTTACTCAAAGGAGCAGTCAAATGAAAGACATAATAGCAACAGTAAAAAACAGAATTACTGAGATGGTTTAAGTAGGGGTGGGCGGTATGACCAAAATTCTATATCACGGTATTTTTCGAAATTATACCGGTTTCACGGTATTCAACGGTATTTTTTTCCCCCCTTGTATGAGTGGATGTTAACCATATTTTCCACTGCAATTACTGCAGTAGACTGGCTAAGAATAACCTATTCCACTGTCATGAGCATTGTACAAAAAAAATATTTTAATTTGTACACATGTATTAATACAGGTTTGCATGGCCCCATAAAGTGATAGTTTTCAAGGGGGTGGCACTAATGAAGAGAAGGAATCACATTGCATGACAGATGCAGTCAAAATATTGAACCTTTTTATTGAAAAAATTAACAACAACTTAAACTATAATTTTGACAACATATTTTCAACCATCCAAAGAGGCATTTAGACTTAGTAAAATATCCAGAGGTGCTTGTCAAAAGTTGTATTGTACTGAACATGTTTTAGAAAAGGAATAAATAGTAAATATTTTTTGTAAACCAACTACACTTTCTGTTAATGTTAACAATCTCTGTCCACCGACATGTTAGTGACTTTTTAAACAGCTTTACCATCATTAAACTGCATAATATTTAAACTAATAAATAATAACAATAAAATAAACAATAGTATTATTACTGATAGTTGCACTATTACTTCAAGACTTCAAGCCCAGATGCATTACACAGTATTCACCAAATTAAAATAATTTCCAACTGAACCATCATTTAGGCAAACTGCATTAATATGGACCTTGCTTCACTATATACATAAATAATAAAACTGCAACTTGCATTTATGATGCTATAAAACTATATGTCGAGATTAAAGTCGACATTTCCAATTTATTCTCATAGTTTATTTTATAATTAAAGTAGAATGTCGTAAACTAAACTTCATCCTAAAATCAGTTTAATTTACTAGATTTTCTCAAACCCCGTCATAAGTTAATGTAGCACATTAAATGCTTTGTGTTAACTGTTCCCCGACCCAGTTGTTAATCACTACGCTTCTTAAACTGACTTCCTCCGCACTAAGAGGAGGCGCAGGCAGCGATCACCATACAGAATCCATTTACTTCATGATATTCCTGCTCTCTGAAAATTTAGAATGCTAAGATAAATACTTGATATTTTCATGATGAAATGCATTAAAGCAGGTATTACACATGCACGGTAGTGAGGCGATAGTGCTGCTCCCTCACAGTAATGGGTCCCCAGGTGTATGTTCAATGTAGAGAACTTTATGGCAGGTGTGATGAGGCTGGAAAAAACTGGATGTATGAATGGGTATCGCAAAGGATTAACTTAATTATTGTGTAAATGCTGGGTTTGTGATCTGGAGACACGAACACAGAATTCAATGGATGTTCTTCTGAGCGGGCTTTCTTTATTGCACACTTGCTGTCTATCTGACGTACCAAAACCCAGTTCTTATCCTCCCTTTTTCTTTCTCCACATAACCAATCACCATACGATAAACGTCTTTGTGAAATTAAAACAAGTTATAAACTTAGCCCACGGAGTGTTCAGAACTTTAAAAATATCTTCGTTATACATGTTTAATTATGCCATCCATTCAGGGTTGCGCCCATCCCAGAAAGCATTGTGTGTGAAGCAGGAGCAAATCCTGAACGAGTCGCCAGCACATCGCAGGGTGAATACGAGCAAAACATACACTAGCAGGGTCAATATAGCATAACAAAACCACACATCCTATATGACTTTGAAAGGAAACTGAAGCACGCAGAGTAAACCCACCAGAAAAACATGCAAATTCAAGGCAGGGTACACCCAAGACACCCTTGCTGTGAGGGAGCAGTGCAACCTCCACGCCGCCATGCCCCCACACGATTAATACATGCTTTAATGCATTTCATCATGAAAATATCAAGTATTTATCTTAGTATTCTAAATGTTCAGAGAGCAGGAATATCACGAAGTGAATATATTCTGTGCGGCGATCGCTGCGGCACCTCCTCAGTACAAGAGGAAGTCAGTTTAAGAAGCACACACCAATTTAACATGGCTTGAGGAACACTCAACACAAAGCATTTAATGTGCTATATAACTTAAGACGGGGTTTGAGAAAATCTAGTAAATTAAATATTCATTTTATGATGAAGTTTAGTTTACAATGTTCTACTTTAATCACAAATTACAAGAATAAAGTCAACATGTCAACTTTAATTTTGACATCTTTTAAAACCAAAGTATCTCCAGGCAATGGACGTGACTCCTTTTTTTCTGCAAAAGTTCTTCTGTGTCATCATGTTCAACTTTATTGTCAGCTACAGCTTCAGTTTCGGAATGTTCTGTCCATTTTCACCGCGCAATACCTACACTACCTATTTAGCCGTGTAGCAGTGAAAAAGAGCCCCCACGCAACACCTCTGTGATTAGTGGTGTAGCAGTGAAAAAGGTCCCCACTTGAACAGTTTCCCGCTGTGCCATATTCCGAACGTCATTTAGGCAATTTAAACCGGTGTTGCGGTATAAGAAAAATCCATATCATAACAAAAATAAAAAACGGTTTTCGGTATGGACCGGTATACCGCCCAGCACTAGGTTTAAGGATCACCTCCAAGACCACCTGAAAGAAAAACTTGTGAACTCAATCAGGTGTAACTAACCACCTTCTCTATTGCACACCAAGCTAATTGGCTTCCACCTGTGAACAACTAATTATTCTGATTAATTCCACATAAAAACAGCTATTCCTAGAGCATTCCAGTACTTAGAAGTGCAACTCAAAACAAACGGTCAACTATGAGTGGCAAGTCACTGTCAAAAGATCTCAGGGATAAAGTTGTGGACAGGCACAATTAATGAGATGGAAATAAAAATAAAAAATCAAAGGCTTTATCAATCACTAGGAGCACAGTAAAGTCCATAATCAAGAATTAGAAAGTGTTTGGTACTACTAGGGCATTTCCCGGATCAGGCTGTCCCACCAAACTGGATGGAACAGTGAGGAGGAAAGTGGCCTGAGAGGATACCAAGTGGCTGATGTAAACTCTAAAACAGTTACAGGAATTTTTGGCAAAGGGCAGTCATTGTGTGCAGGTGACAACAACGTAACACATGCCCCTTAAAACTGGCTTGTATGGGAGGGTTGCACATAAAAGTCAGTCTTAAAAAAAGACCACATTAAGTCTCGATTGAGCTTTGCCAAAATGCAATTTGAAGATTCCAAGGCCAAATGAAAAAAGGTTATGATCAGAAGAGACCAAAATCGAACTATTTGGCCTCAGCACCAAACTGTGTAAAGCTTACAATCCAAATAACACCATACATACAGTACAGCATGGAGGTAGTAGCATCCAGTTGAGGAGGTGTTTATCTGCAGCAGGGAAAGGGGCAGGGGGCACTTGTCAAGTCAAGTTGGAGAGCATGCACTGGCACAGTGTGTTACCGTACCCACTACATGACGAAACAACTCGGGATCCCAGTTGGCAACCCTGAAGGCTGACATGCGGCCCAGTCCCACTCTCCGGAAATGACACACTATCTGCCGCAGCCAGGTGTTACATGGGCGACCCCTTGGCCTGGTCCAGCCACTTGGGTCCCCAACAATGAAGATCTTACAAGCCGATCACCCTCCAGGAAACGCGCCACATGGCCGTACTGCCGTAACTGATGCTCCCTCACAATGCAGGTATTGTGGCTCATTCGGGACTCCATGAGCAAGTGTTCATTTGACACAAAGTCAAACCAACAGTACCCAAGGATTTTCCAGAGAGACACAGTACCAAAGGAGTCCAGTCTTCGTCTCAGGTCACAGGACAGCGTCCATGTTTCGCAACCATATAGCAAGACAGGAAGCACCAGGGGCCTCATGTATAATGCTGTGCAAGAACTCACACTATAACGTGGCGTAAGCACAAAAGCGGAAATGTTCGTACGCACAAAAAAATCCAGATGCAAAAATCTGTGTGAATGCCAAGTTCCATGCTCTTCCGCTACATAAATCCCGGTCAGCATGAAAAGAAACGCACATGCACGCTCTTACTGTCCCGCCCCAAACTCCTCCCAGAATTATGCCTCTTTGAATATGCAAATCAATATAAATAGCCCTTAAGCTCAGCATTCTGTGAAAAGACAATGGCAAAAGCACGAGGGAAAATAGAAGAATTTCAGGGAAATACCTAGTGGAGGAAAGGAAAACGTACTATTTGTTTGTTTAAACAGCGATATAAACAAGAAAAGGAAGCTGATTGATTGACATAGCGTGTCGGAGAAACTCGAAAGCTCAAGTTCACAAAGTCGCACAATGCCCAAAATAAAAAAAGAAGTTGTCACATATCAAAGTCGCCTTGAAAAGGCGAGTCGTTGCCCACCGTCTGAGTGTCATATGAAAGCTTATTAGGGTACAGAGAAAAACATAAAGGTACACAGTGGAGAAAAAGCACGAAATGTCAACTTTAATCTCGAAATTTCCACTTTAATCACGTAGTTTGTCATTAAAGTAGATAATCATAAACTTCATCTTAAAATCGTTTAATTTACTACTTTCTCAGATCCCATCGTAACTAAAGTACCACTTTAAATGCTTTGTTTTGTATTTGATCTTCTATGTGCTCTGTGTGTGTGAATCACTACGTGCTTCCGGGCTTTCTCTTCCTCCGACAGGACACAGAATCCATTACATTCGCAATATTAAAACTCTCTGAATAATTAAAATACTGCAATGTATATGTGATATTTTCATGATGATAGGAGTTAAAGCATGTTATTAAACATGGAAACATGGTGGCGCAGTGATTGTTCATGTCTCATGCAAGATGCTTGCTGCGCCATGCGTGACCTTCGATAAAATACTTTATTGTAGCAGCACTGTCTCTTTCAAAGGTACTAACCCCCAATTCCTGTCCTTAATTTTCTTTCTCCAAATACCCAATCGCCACACAATCAGCTCTGTAACAGATGTTAAGCCATCTGTAAGCTTAAAAACGCAGATTCTTCAAAATTTTAAGGAACATTGAAATATCTTCGTAGTACGGGTTTAATTATTCTATCCATCTATCCTTCCAGTATCACACCAGCAACAGCAAGAATACAGCGAGAGGCAGGAACAATCTGTGAACCTCGGCAGCGCTGCAGTACCATGTCCTCACATGCTTAATTATTAACAATATAGATTATTTAAATGAAGTTAAAGTTTCATCTGTATAATAAACATATTTTGCTGCATTTCAACTTAAAAATGATATCATCATCATATGTAACAACACACTTTATAAAGTGGCTCTGGTTGTGCAATATTAATAACTGTAGTGCAAGTTTACAGTGAGATAATTGTACTTAAAAGTACAAACAGTTCTATAAGGAGCACATGATGGACTGATTCAGTGCATTTATAGTTCTTGGGATGAAACTGTTTCTGAACCGTGAGAAAAAGAGAAAAAGGTCTGCTGTGGCAACCCCTAACGGGAGCAGCTGAAAAAAGAAAAAGAAGGTGCAGTGAGAGTAACAACGCTAAAGCAGCTATGGTATTTGGAATTCTTTGGCTATGCCCTGGACCATTATATTGTTACAGGTTAATTACAATCAAGATGCCTTAAACTAATAAACGATATGCAGATAGTTTCAGTGTATATGATAAAGCCACGTCAGGGATGTGGATCTAAAAAAGAAAGGGTAACCACACAGGAACAGTAGCACTGCTTTGACGCTGGGTGCTGCCAGTTTGCAAAACCGAGCGGAGAACTTGCGTATGCCAAGGTTGGAGCTACTGTGAAAATATGCGTGGCTTTACGCCAAGTTTACGTTTTACACACCACGATTTGAGCATGGAAACATTCCTACACACCATTTTTGTGCATACACACCGTTTACACATGAGGCACCAGGACACTAAAGACTTGGACCTTAGTCCTTTTGCATAGGTATCGGGAGTGCCACACACCCCTTTCCAGCGACATCATGAACCTCCCCCCCCCAACCCCGCTCTACCATTCCGTCTACTGACTTCATAGGAGGAGTCACTAGACACATGAATGTCACTGCCAAGGTAAGTAAACCTCTCGACAAGGTCAACACTCTCTCAGCAAACAGACACTCTGCTGATGGCTGTGCCCAAGAGGTCATTAAAGGCCTGGATCTTGGTTTTTAACCAGGTCACTCGCAAGCTCTGACACTCAGACTCCTCTCTCAGTCTCTCAAGCCCCCCAATCAGAGCCTCCATTGACTCCGCGAAGATCACAGCATCATCAAAGTCAAGATCCGTGAATCTTTCTTCGCCAACAGATGCCCCACAGCTGCTGAACCCCACGACCTTGCCCAACATCCAGTCCAAACAAGCATTGAACAGAGTAGGAGCAAGAACAAACCCTTGAAAAACCCCGGCATCAACTGGGAAAAACACAGAAGTTCTGCCTTCACTCTGCACAGCACTAACAGTATCAGTGTACAGGCCAGCCATGATATCAGGCAACCTCAAGGGGATCCCGCAAACAATCAGGATGTCCCACAGGGCAGCTCGATCAACTGAGTCAAACACTTTACGAAAATCTACAAAGGCTGCAAAGAAACTCTGCCGATATTTGCTTTTGTGCTCCATAAGAACCCTCAGTGCCTGGATGCGGTCGATGGTAGACTTTTTGGTGGAAAACCAGACTGTTGCAGTCACTGGTAGGTGAGCAAGCGATCATGGATCCTATGCAGGACAACCCTAGCAAGGGCCTTACCCGGCACAGAGAGCAGTGTTATCCCCTTGTAATCCAGGCAATCACCCTTCCCTTTCAAGACAGGGATGACAAGTCCCGTTTTCCAGTCAGGTGGGATGATGCCAGTCTCTCAAATAGAAGCAAAGACTGCTTGGAATGCCAGGAGGACAGCCTTACCACCTGGAGAAGTTCACCCCGGATACCACAGATTCCTGCAGCCTTTCCCCCATTGTGCAAACTCAGTGAGATTGTGTGGTTCACAGCTAATTGGAGGATCAGCCTCAAAAAACATGAACCCAGAGGTATCCAAGGTCATAGCCGGAGGATAAGCTTTGAACAACTGCTCAAAGTAGTCAGCCCAGTGGGTTACAACTGCAGCAGTGTTCTCCCTACTGTCTTTTAGCCGGGTGGCTAATTTAATTGAGCGCATGGCTGTCATCTTGCATGACATCGTGAGATGACAGCCACAGATCTAAAGGCAAAGGCAGATCTAATGATCTGCAGAGATGGCAAGGGGTGGGTAGGCAAATACTTTAGAAGCAGGATCGCAAGTGGCAAAGAGAGAGGTGTGGAGCGGGGTACTGCCAATCACTCGATGCTGAACAAGCTAATAGTGGGGACGAGGCGGAGTTCACAAGGAAAGAGTGTGGGGAGGTGGACGGGCGAAAGGGGACTGTACATGCTAATAGCGGGGACAGAGTGGCAGTTCACAAGCAAAGAGGATGTGCAGGTGGGCAGGTGAGAGGAGGACTGATATATATTAAAAAAAAAAAAAAAAAAAAAAAAAACAACACTTGTGGTACCAGCCTTCCAGATATCAGAATAAGGGCATCGGGAAGTGATGTCTCTGTTCTCAGTGTCAGTGCAGTCTGTGTAGGGTACAGCTGCTCTCTTCTTGTTCAATACATAACAAACCAATAATATATATTACTACCAAAATACCCGCGCTTCGCAGCGGAGAAGTAGTGTTGCTGTCATATTATATATATATATATATATTATATATATATATATATATATATATATATATATATATATACATACAGTGGTGTGAAAAACTATTTGCCCCCTTCCTGATTTCTTATTCTTTTGCATGTTTGTCACACAAAATGTTTCTGATCATCAAACACATTTAACCATTAGTCAAATATAACACAAGTAAACACAAAATGCAGTTTTTAAATGATGGTTTTTATTATTTAGGGAGAAAAAAAATCCAAACCTACCTGGCCCTGTGTGAAAAAGTAATTACCCCCTTGTTAAAAAATAACCTAACTGTGGTGTATCACACCTGAGTTCAATTTCCGTAGCCACCCCCAGGCCTGATTACTGCCACACCTGTTTCAATCAAGAAATCACTTAAATAGGAGCTGCATGACACAGAGAAGTAGACCAAAAGCACCTCAAAAGCTAGACATCATGCCAAGATCCAAAGAAATTCAGGAACAAATGAGAACAGAAGTAATTGAGATCTATCAGACTGGTAAAGGTTATAAAGCCATTTCTAAAGCTTTGGGACTCCAGCGAACCACAGTGAGAGCCATTATCCACAAATGGCAAAAACATGGAACAGTGGTGAACCTTCCCAGGAGTGGCCGGCCGACCAAAATTACCCCAAGAGCGCAGAGACGACTCATCCGAGAGGTCACAAAAGACCCCAGGACAACGTCTAAAGAACTGCAGGCCTCACTTGCCTCAATTAAGGTCAGTGTTCACGACTCCACCATAAGAAAGAGACTGGGCAAAAATGGCCTGCATGGCAGATTTCCAAGACGCAAACCACTGTTAAGCAAAAACAACATTAGGGCTCGTCTCAATTTTGCTAAGAAACATCTCAATGATTGCCAAGACTTTTGGGAAAA